>NW_028318850.1:990000-1097542 GCF_062004578.1 Staurois parvus | reverse complement strand
ACAGAATGTTATATATACTGCTTGGATCAGGGCTGGGGGGCTCCTGAGAGGAGTATATAGGTAGGGTGCTGTGATGTTTTCAGGAAGACGTACTGCACCCTGCCAGACCCCTCCCATCAGGCATGATCTGCCTGCATTGCATAGAGAAGCATAAAGACCCAGTGATGACACCCTGCCAGGCCCTCCCCCTCCCATCAGGCATGATCTGCCTGCTTTGCATAGAGAAGCACAAAGACCCAGTGATGACACCCTGCCAGGCCCCTCCCATCAGGCATGATCTGCCTGCTTTGCATAGAAAAGTACAAAGATCCAGTGATGACACCCTGCCAGGCCCCTCCCATCAGGCATGATCTGCCTGCTTTGCATTGGGAAGCACAAAGACCAAGTGATGACACCCTGCCAGGCCCCTCCCATCAGGCATGATCTGCCTGCTTTGCATTGGGAAGCACAAAGACCAAGTGCTGACATCATGGGGTCTAAAATAAGGTATGGAATGAAAACATGGGACAGCACAGCGGCTAGATGGTTAGCACTTCCACCTGGCAGTACTCGGGTCGTTGGTTCAAATCCCAACCATGGCACCACCTGCCTGGAGTTTGCATGTTCTCCCTGTGTCTGCGTGGGTTTCCTCCGGGTACTCCGCTGGGAGTAGAAAATGAGGGCGTCAGTAGGGGACATGGTGCTCCATCACTGGTGTAATATTTATTTATTTCAGGTACTTGTATAGCGCAGTCAATGTACTCCGCGCTTTACATATATATTGTACATTCACATCAGTCCCTAACCCTCAAGGGGCGTACAATCTAAGGTCCCTAACTCACATTCATACATACACATACTAGGGACAATGTAGACAGGAGCCAATTCACCTACCAGCATGACTTTGGAGTGTGGGAGGAAACCAGATTACAAGGAGGATACCCACGCAGGCACAGGGAGAACATGCAAAAACCAGGCAGGAGGCTGGGATTCAAACCAGCGACCCGAGTACTGCCAGGGGGAAGTGCTGACCATTTAGCCACTGTGCTGCCCATATATATATACATATATATATATATATATATATATATATATATATAATTTTTTTTAATTTCAGGTACTTATATAGCGCCATCAATGTACGCAGCACTTTACATATATATTGTACATTCACATCAGTCCCTAACCCTCAAGGGGTGTACAATCTAAGGTCCCTAACTCACATTCATACATACACATACTAGGGACAATGTAGACAGGAGCCAATTCACCTACCAGCATGTCTTTGGAGTGTGGGAGGAAACCCACGCAGGCACAGGGAGAACATGCAAACTCCAGGCAGGTGGTGCCGGGGTTGGGATTCAAACCAACGACCCTAGTACTGCCAGGTTAGCACCCCAAGGGCCAGATAAGGGCAAGCAAACGGCCACTTCTGGCCCCCTGGCAGCAGTTTGGAGACCACTGCTATAGATGATCTGTACAATGAGAATGAACTCTTACCGAGGGCGGCATCTTTTACAAATTTTCCGGAGTCGCGCATCCATTGAAACTGCGCCTGAGCTACAGCCAGACCAATTAGCAACAGGATGATCGAAGCCTTCATTACGATTCCAAGAGATTCTTCAACCTGCAGAGCGACAGATAAAAGGAAAAAGTCATTTAGCATTCAGTTAAAGTGGAGGTCCAGGCAAAACCAGTGACTCGGGTTTATTAACCACTTGCAATTTTTACATTTGTCACACAGATGTTACATTTTTTTTTTTTTTTTGCAAGAAAATTGCTTAGAACCAGGGTGGATTTGATTTAAATCCCGATTTAAATCACTAGTCAGTAAGGATTGATGTAAATCCCAGTTTTCTACGTAAAGACTAATTCTTGCTGGTATAACTTTAATATACAAGTAGATGAAGATTTTTAGAATAATAACTTTTCATATTAGTTTTTTTATCCCCAGTTTAATAGGTTAATCATTTATATTTGGACAACTTTTCTGTTGTACTTCGGAAGGAGAAAGATAATCATTACCTTAATAATAACAATTTAAATAGATTTATTCATCTGAAACAATAACATTCCAGCAGATGTGATTGGCTTAAACATCCATGTTTGGTAACTAATTTGGCTAAACAAAATATATATATTTTAGGAAACTTAGACTGTCAGCCCCTCCCTCCTCACACTTAGTTTCACTTTCTTCTTGTGCAGATCTATTCCACTCCAAACAATCAGAAAAATATTGTTTCTATTCTATTCACTGAACTTCTTGAAACTTAGCAGTGAAGGGGTTGATTCTGTATTCATAGGTTTGTAGAAGTTAGGATGAAGGTCTTTTTCTTAACCACTTCCCGACCGGCCGTTGCATATAAACGGCCGGACGGTGGCACTGCAGGGTCGGGTGGCCGTCTATAAACGGCCTCCCCGCACCCTGCTTGTGCGCGCTCCCTGGGAGCGCGCAGCACCGCGATCCACTGCCCGCTGTGTCCTCCGGACACAGTGAAACACCGATCGTCGGACGGGACCTCTATACGAGGTCCCGATCATGTGATCACTGATTGGCCAATCAGTGATCACATGAATAGTAGTAAGCAAGATGTCACTTCTGACATCATTGCTTACTATGTGTGAAATCTGTGAATGATCACAGAGGTCACATGGTACAAGGCTATTCACAACAGCCTTGTACCATGTGACAAGCTGTGACCAATCACAGCTCACTCAGTTCTTAATGAGTGCAAGAATGCACACAGAGAGAAAGAGAAATGATTGCTTTTACATCCTATATGGGTGTAAAAGCAATCAGTGTAAAAAAAAAAAAAAAAAAAATCTTCATCACCCCTCACAAGTAGTACAGTGTCACCATGTGACACTGTACTGCTAGGGTGACAGTATGTAAAAAAAAAAAAAAAATAATATAAAAATGTAAAAAAAAAAGTTTAAAAATTATAATTTTTGCTTATAAACTAATTTGGATTTTTTTTTTTTTTACTAAAAAGATAACGGAATAAATTTTGGCTAAGATTTATGATGAAATATTATTTATTTGCAAAATTTTATAAAAAAAACACTTTTTTTCAAATTTTTTGGGCATTTCATTTACATAGCAAAAAAAATACAAATCCCAGTGGTGAATAAATACCACCAAAATAAAGCTTTATCTATCTTAAAAAAATGGTAAAAAATTCATTTGGGTACAGTGTTGCATGACCGCGCAATTGTCATTCAAAGTGTGATAGCGCTAAAAGCTGAAAATTGCCCTGGTCAGGAAGGGGGTAAAAGTGTCCGGTCTGGAAGTGGTTAACTCTGTTCATGTTATAACATTTTTGCTGTGAAGAAGAGGCCTGTGATCTCCGCTGAGTCAAATTCAGTTTTGAGAACTGCAAAAGTAAACCGAGCATCTGTGATAATATCTTGTAGGCAGAGAAACTGCCCAATAATCTTACAACAACCTCTGGAAGAGCATGACATTGTGAATGGATGAATGGAATTTATTTACCAAAAAAATTAAACATATACAGCCTTATTCTACATAATTAAAAACCTAATCTTTATTTCATGATGGAATAACCTTTGGATGGTAATCTATTTTCCTCAAAAAGCATTTTATTTTAAAAAATCCGATTTAAATAAAACAAATCCGATTTAAATAAAAAAAATAAATTTTTTTTTAAAAAATCATTGATTTTTATTCACCCTGCTTAGAACCCTCAAGTATGATTTATTTTCTGAAAGCAGAGACCCTGGAGAATGAAATGGTGGCTGTTGCAGTTTCTTAATGTCACACAATATTTGCACTTCTGTTTATCACAAGTATATTCTCAGAAGAAATGCACTTAAATGAATTTTACTTCACACAGACACAATATAATACCCACCTTTTTGGTATAATATAAAAAATGATGATGCGTCTCGTAAATACCAAGTCTGTCCAGATGTAAAATTGCTCCCTCCTGTGGAATGGTGAACGCTACGGTACCTAAAGCTGTCCATAGGTGACCCTTTAAACGCCTTTAGATTTCAACTTGAGCTCTGATGCTGGAAGTGTTGCTCTTTCTCGGATGTTCGCAGGGATACCACACATGTGGTGCACTCACCGTTTACATATGCATGCGTGTTTGCATTTTTGCTTGAGCACAGAGGAACTGGGGTGCTTTACATTCCCCCCCAAATTTATTTTATTTAACCCTTTCACTGCCAGGTCCGTATGTTGTCCAGACCTGAGAACGGGATGTTTAAAAATGATCACCACTGCCTGGATCGCTTTTATATGAAAGCTAATCACTGGCTCCTAAGTAAACAGTTGCTATACTTGCTGAAATCTGCATATCTCCTAAAACAGGGCTGGACAAATCTCCAGAAATTGTGTATTGGCTCTTGTGTTCACACACTGCCTCCCATAGACTTCAGTGGGAAATTGCTCCCCGTGGACTTCAGTGGGAAGTTGTTCCCCGTGGACATCAGTGAGAAGTTGTTCCCCGTACACATCAGTGGGAAGTTGTTCCCCGCGGACGTCGGTGGGAAGTTGTTCCCCGCGGACGTCGGTGGGAAGTTGTTCCCCGCGGACGTCGGTGGGAAGTTGTTCCCCGCGGACGTCGGTGGGAAGTTGTTCCCCGCGGACGTCGGTGGGAAGTTGTTCCCCGCGGACGTCGGTGGGAAGTTGTTCCCCGCGGACGTCGGTGGGAAGTTGTTCCCCGCGGACGTCGGTGGGAAGTTGTTCCCCGCGGACGTCGGTGGGAAGTTGTTCCCCGCGGACGTCGGTGGGAAGTTGTTCCCCGCGGACGTGGGTGGGAAGTTGTTCCCCGCGGACGTGGGTGGGAAGTTGTTCCCCGTGGACGTCGGTGGGAAGTTGTTCCCCGCGGACGTCGGTGGGAAGTTGTTCCCCGCGGACGTCGGTGGGAAGTTGTTCCCCAAGACCTTCTGGTCTCTAGTTCCCGTGCCACCTCCTCCCATGCTCATCTCCAGGACTTCTCCCAGCCTTTATGGGTGTAAAAGCAATCAGTGTAAAAAAAAAAAAAAAAAAGTCTTCATCACCCCCCACAAGTAGTACAGTGTCACTATGGTCACACTACTGCTAGGGTGACAGTATGTAAAAAACAAAACATAAATAATATTAAAAAAAAAAATAAAAATGTAAAAACATTTTTTGAAAAATTATAATTTTTGGTTATAAACTAATTTGTTTTTTTTTTGTTTTTTTTTACTAAAAAGATAACTGAATACATTTTGTCTAAGATTTATTAAGAAAGATTATTTATTTGCTAAATTTTATAAGAAAAACACTTTTTTTTTTTTGTTTCCAAAATTTTTGGACTTTTATTACTTATATTGCAAAAAAATTAAAATCCCAGTGGTGAATAAATACCACCAAAATAAAGTTTTATCTGCCTCAAAAAAAATTCATATGGGTACAGTGTTGCATGACCGCGCAATTGTCATTCAAAGTGTGATAGCGCTGAAGGCTGAAAATTGGCCCAGACAGGAAGGGGGTGAAAGTGTCTGGACTTGAAGTGGTTAAAAAGCTCAGAGATTTGGGGGGGGGGGGGAGGGGGTGTTGGGACATGTCAACATCCACGCCTTGGTCGCAGTGCTGGTCCCAGATGGTGGATCTGGTGGAGGATTTTATCCCCACCCCTCCAAAAAAAAACAAAACATAAAATAAAGTAAAATAAAAATAAACAAAGTTGTGGATATCTATACATCGTAACACTTTTCTGAATTGTTCAGTCATCTGCTTTGTACAGTTTCTCAAGTACAGCTGATGGCAATGTATTGAAATTCATGTAAACTGCATTCTTAGATGTGCAGAAGTACATAAAACTGAAGTAACAAAAACTCTTTTTGCTGCGATTACAGAGAAAAGCATCAGACGTGTTAGTAAATACAGGGATGTAGTCAGTATGGTGATGGGAGACGCTCACCTAGTCGGGAGATGTGTCCTCCGTGCCTGTCTCTGAAGATGTCCTCCTCCGGCTCTGTCCTCCTATTTATTGTGGTGCTGGGAGTCAGGGGAGGGCTTGAAACCTGTAATCTTTACCTTTTTTTTTTCAGTTTTTTTATTTTTTATTTTTGCTCCTTTTTTTTTTGGTGAATTCCAGTAAATTTTGTAGCACTGTCTTTTTTTTTTTTTTTTTTTTTTTTTTAATTTTTTTTTTTTCTTCTTGTGCCCCCTGCTGGGAATGGTGGGCGCTCCATCATTTGTCAATAGGGGAATTTCCCAGCTGGAAAGGTCAGACTTTATGACTTGACACCCTCAAAGGGGCAAAGTCGGAATCCAGTAACTGGGGGGATTCCCCGCCAAGATGCACAGGGAAGGGATTGCAGAATGTTTGTTTGCTTGATGCAATGTGGGAATAGTACAGGAGGAGTGCAGGGTGTGCCGGGCAATGGTTGCATCTGCCTGGGACCACCCTGCCGCTTGTAGATGTAACCCTTAAGGCTAGCTTCACATTTTTGCAATGCGGAACGCACACAAAATCGCACTTCTTCCCGCAATACACACAAAAAAAAAGTGTATCCCTTGTTCAGGCACTAATTCCTAATGATACCCCAATCACACATGAAAACGCATGGAGGGGGATTTACTAAAACTGGAGCGCTCAGAATCTGGTGCCGCTGTGCATCGCAGCCAATCGGCTTCTAAGATCTATTAAGCTTTGACAATAAAACCTGGAAGCTGATTGGTTTCTAGGCAGAGCTGCATCAGATTTTACACTCTCCAGTAGAATGCACCGATTTATCAACCACCGAAAAAAAAAAAAAAAAAGATGCTGATTAATGGCATCCTGCGTCCCATACACTTCAATGCAAAATCGCTTCACGTTGATGTCAGTGCAAAAATGCCCGCTAGTGACGTCAGTGCAAAAATGCCCCCTAGTGACGTCAGTGCAAAAATGCCCCCTAGTGACGTCAGTGCAAAAATGCCCCCTAGTGACGTCAGTGCAAAAATGCCCCCTAGTGACGTCAGTGCAAAAATGCCCCCTAGTGACGTCAGTGCAGAAATGCCCCCTAGTGACGTCAGTGCAGAAATGCCCCCTCAGTGACTTCAGTGCAGAAATGCCCCTCAGTGACTTCAGTGCAGAAATGCCCCTCAGTGACTTCAGTGCAGAAATGCCCCTCAGTGACTTCAGTGCAGAAATGCCCCTCAGTGACTTCAGTGCAGAAATGCCCCCCCAGTGACTTCAGTGCAGAAATGCCCCCCCAGTGACTTCAGTGCAACCTTGCGTCCCACGGACTTTGACGAAAATTGTGGTACCTCGGACTTAAACGTAAAAATCCCATGGGCCTCGATGCAAAATCGCATGCCACGGGCTTTGCCACAAATTGCGACACTTGGCCTTCGACACAAAGCCCACGGCGTCTGGCGCAAAATCGCTCGATCGGACTTTGGTGCAAAGTTTCACAGACTTTGACACAAATAAGAAGTGGCTGCCAAGAGGCTGTAGGAGATGCGCAGAATTGGGAGGTATTTTGGTTAGGTCACACCACTACTGCCATATGGTCAATGCAGCCGAAATGAGTCGCATTTTATTTGTTGCACCACTGTGTACCATATACTATTGTCCTGGCTGGGGTTTTTTTTTTTTTTTTTTGGCAAGACCTTGTTACACTAGATACACAGCGGATCACTTTTCAGAGGGCATTTGACAGCAGGGAGGAGTTATGTCACCTGTTTTAACCCCTAAAAATCTGCACCCACATTCTGGGTTATGGGACTGCCTCATTTCGTTGAATGGGTCACGTTCGTAGGTGGTGCCTGCAGAACGTGTCGGGGGTGAGGGATAATATTTGGTGCTCTGTGATGCAAAGTATCAGTATGGTCTTATGTGTACACCTCTCTGTCCACTCCCTTTGCAGCTTAAAGTGTTACTAAACCCCGGACCCTGCATTCACTATATCCGCTCTCCCTGGACCCTGCATTCACTATGTCAGCTCTCCATGGACCCTGCATTCACTATATCCGCTCTCCCCGGACCCTGCATTCACTATATCCGCTCTCCCTGGACCCTGCATTCACTACATCCGCTCTCCCCGGACCCCGCATTCACTATATCCGGTCTCCCCGGACCCCGCATTCACTATATCTGCTCTCTCCGGACCCTGCATTCACTTATATCCGCTCTCCCCGGGCCCCGCATTCACTATATCCGCTCTCCCCGGACCCTGCATTCACTATATCCGCTCTCCCCGGACCCTGCATTCACTATATCCGCTCTCCCCGGACCCTGCATTCACTATATCCGCTCTCCCCGGACCCTGCATTCACTATATCCGCTCTCCCCGGACCCTGCATTCACTATATCCGCTCTCCCCGGACCCTGCATTCACTATATCTGCTCTCTCCGGACCCTGCATTCACTATATCCGCTCTCCCTGGACCCTGCATTCACTATGTCAGCTCTCCATGGACCCCGCATTCACTATATCCGCATTCACTATATCCGCTCTCCCCGGACCCCGCATTCACTATATCCGCTCTCCCCGGACCCCGCATTCACTATATCTGCTCTCTCCGGACCCTGCATTCACTTATATCCGCTCTCCCCGGGCCCCGCATTCACTATATCCGCTCTCCCCGGACCCTGCATTCACTTATATCCGCTCTCCCCGGACCCTGCATTCACTTATATCCGCTCTCCCCGGACCCTGCATTCACTATATCCGGTCTCCCACAGTACACAACATGGAAATTACATTATTTTAGTAAATATAAATTGCTAAATACCTTTTCTCATCAGCAGTATATAGCAGTCTTGTGACTTCTATCAATGTCCAGTAGAGCACTAGTTAAAGCTTGTAGGAGGAGTTTTCATTCTGCTCTAGGAGGATGCAGGACCCCTGACCAGTGCCCTGATTATCAGTGCAGTTGTCCACTTTGAAAGTTGCCAGTTACTGGCAGTACTTTCCTCACGCTGTGACAGTTTTACATGGTGATCAGCTGTGATTGGACACATCTGATCATGTGGCAAAATCATTGGCCTTTTACCATGTTATGTGATCAGCTGTTTCCAAAGGACACAGCGATCACAGCCAGCGCCGGGTGCTGGGGGCGTGTTCTCGGAGGACCTCCTATGACGCCTCCCAGAACCAGACTACTGTGCTGTAGCCGTCATTCAGCTATCGTGCGGTAGTAAAGTGCTTAAAATGGCTCTAAACCCTTTTATATGCCCAGTGAAGTGACTGATACATAATCCTTTTAAGTTGTACCTGTTTATCTGCCATCTTCTCTTATCTGTCTGTTCAAATTCTGGATTTATACAGCTTTTCAGAGTTCAGAAAAAAAGGGGGTGGAGAGTTGAAATGACATTCTGCAGAGCTCAGTGAGGAGAGCTCTGATAGCTGATTGGAGGGAAGGGACACCCCCCCCCCCCTCCTTCACACAGGAACAGAGCTGAGGCTATCAATCTGTTGTAACTCCCTCCCCTTTCACCGTTTTTCTCTTGGAGTCAGGAAAGCTCGTCAGAAGTGACTCGTGCTGATAGCAGAAGGACAAGGTAGCAGATAGAAATGACACTTAGTGCTCTGGACTGAGACAAGTACACACTATAGAGGGATGTGCTTTGTTCATAATTTATGTCTGAGGCTTACAACACCTTTAAGTAAAAAAAAAAAAATGAAGACTTTGTACAAAGGAGGCTTTACCCATAGCATAGCAGGCTTTACCCCTGACATTAAACTCTAGACAGCAGAAAGCAAAATGCCTACTAGATTCTGATTGGCTGCTGTGAATAGTTCTCTGAAGAGGTTTCCTCATATGACGCTAATAAAAAAAAAAATCACAAATTTTTTATTTCAATTCTAACTTTATTAAATTATTGTCATGATTTTAGTATTTTTTTCATTTTCCTCAGCAAAGGCAAATTTCACCTATAAGGGAACCTGTGAGGGTAGAATTATGGGAGCTGCCAGTGCTGACTCTGCAGGAACAGAGGCCGCCATCCAGACCCCGACTTTACTATTGGAACAAGCAGGCAGCTAGGGAAGTCTGATCCTGGGCTTTCCCTGTTTGCTGCAGGCCATCCATTCATTTGGTAGACAAGCCATAAGCCCCCCCCCCCCCCCAGCCTGTGATTTAAAGGGGTCACCAAACTACAGCCCACAGGCCACATCCAGCCCGCTATGGGTGTTTATCAGTGTCCTGTCCTCAGACTAAGGATGCAGTTGACCTCCATTTCTGATGAGGAGTCTGCTGTTTGGGGGGGGGGGGACTCTGGATTGATAAGGAGGCTTCAGAAATGATGGGTGGGGGACGACGACTCTGGAGGGATAAGGAGGCTTCTGATATGATGGGGGGGGGTATTCTAGAGTGATAAGGAGGCTTCTGATATGATTGGGGGGGGGGGGGACTCTGGAGGGATAAGGAGGCTTCTGATCTGATGGGGAGGGGACTCTGGAGGGATAAGGAGGCTTCTGAAATGATGGGGGGGGGGGTTTTCTAGAGTGATAAGAAGGCTTCTGATGTGATGGTGGGGACAACAACTTTGGAGTGATGAGGCTTCTGATATTACGGGGGGGGGGGGATTCTGAAGTTATAAGGAGACTTCTGAAATGATGGGGGGGGGGGGGTGACTCTGGTGTGATAAGGAAGCTTCCGATATGATGGGGGGGGGGGACTCTGGTGTGATAAGGAGGCTTCTGATATGATGGGGAGGGGGGGGGACTCTGGAGGGATAAGGAGGCTTCTGATATGATGGGGGGGGGGGGACTCTGGAGGGATAAGGAGGCTTCTGATATGATGGGGAGGGGGGGGGGGACTCTGGAGGGATAAGGAGGCTTCTGATATGATGGGGGGGTATTCTAGAGTAATAAAGAGGCTTCTGATATGATTGGGGGGGGGGACTCTGGAGGGATAAGGAGGCTTCTGATCTGATGGGGAGGGGGGGGAGGACTTTGGAGGGATAAGGAGGCTTCTGAAATGATGGGGGGTATTCTTGAGTGATAAGGAGGCTTCTGAAATGATGGGGGGGGGCGACTCTGGTGTGATAAGGAAGCTTCTGATATGATGGGGGGGGGGGGGGGACTCTGGTATGATAAGGAAGCTTCTGATATGATGGGGGGAGGGGGGACTCTGGAGTGATAAGGAGGCTTCTGATATGATGGTGGGAGGGGGGGACTCTGGAGTGATAAGGAGGCTTCTGATATGATGAGGGGGGGCTCCTCATTTGAAATTATTTCTTGGAACGTTTGTTCATTCATTAAAATATTTTTTTTTCTTTTTTGCCTGTAAATATTTGTAAAATATACCATGTGACCCTCCTACTGAAAGGCTAGGAGACCCCCGACATAAAGGCTGAACGTAAAAGAGACTCCTACAGTTCCATCTACTGGCCAAATGTGATATTTTCTATTTCATATCAATGATTTACATTCGAGCAGCACATGATCTAGCCAAACTACATTCCATTGTTTGCCCCATGTGCACAGAATGAAGGTACATGCACTGTCACTGATTATACAAACTTTCCTTTAAAAATTGGCTGCTAATAAATGTATGTTTAACCCCTTGGCACCCGCTCCTCCCATCCCTCTAAGGGGTTTCAGATGCTGGCGGGGTGGAGTTTATAATCATGTGACCACTGTGATTGGCTGTCACATGAATGGAAAGCTCCCGATCGCAAGTAAAGATTGGGAACTTTCTGTTAGCGACCGGTTGGGAGCGCACGCTCGGTGCAGCTTTGTTTACGCATCATCTCGGCATTATTACCCACCCACTGAGGGGCCGCAGATATGCATACCACCAGCATGAAGGAGTTAAAGTGATTGTAAAGGTATTTTTTTTTTCTCTGTAAAATAACAATCCTGTTATACTTGCCTGCTCTGTGTAATGGTTTTGCACAGAGCAGCCCTGATCCTCCTCTTCTCAGGTCCCCCACCAGCACTCCTGGCTCCTCCCACCCTGTCAAGTGCCCCCTTAGCAAGCCACTAGCTATGGGGGCATTTGTGCATGCTCACTCCTGAGCCCTGCTCTGTGTGTCTATAAGACACACAGGGCCTGGCTCAGCCCGCCCCAATTGGCCTGCTCTGTGTAATGGTTTTGCACAGAGCAGCCCCGATCCTCCGCAGGTTCACCGCCAGCGCTCCTGGCTCCTCCACCCTGTCAAGTGCCCCCTTAGCAAGCCACTAGCTATGGGGGCATTTGTGCATGCTCACTCCTGAGCCCTGCTCTGTGTGTCTATAAGACACACACAGCATGGCTCAGCCCCGCCCCTGCACCCTCCTAATTGGCCTGTTCTGTGTAATGGTTTTGCACAGAGCAGCCCCGATCCTCCTCTTCTCAGGTCCCCCACCAGCACTCCTGGCTCCTCCCACCCTGTCAAGTGCCCCCTTAGCAAGCCACTAGCTATGGGGGCATTTGTGCATGCTCACTCCTGAGCCCTGCTGTGTGTGTCTATAAGACACACACAGCATGGCTCAGCTCCACCCCTGCACCCTCCTAACTGGCTGTGATTGACAGCATTGGGAGCCAATGGCTCCCACTGCTCTGTCTCAGCCAATGAGGAGAGAGAGGGACCCAGGAGAGCCGCTGCTCTCGTTCACATCACCGGGTGGAGATTGGGTAAGTATTAGCAGGGGCTGGGGGGGAAAGCTGCACACTGAAGGTGCTATACATTAAATATGTTACATTCATCTATAGTAAATATCTGTGAATTAGTTTTCTATAATACCTAGACTGGGAGAGGGAAGGGAAACACTAGGAGCCAATCAGATGTCTGCATGCACATGGGCTGACAAGGTACATCCTGATTGGAAGAGAGAACAGACAGGTGACCTTATCAGTCTACTGTCCATTCGTAGAATTGGGGGTGGGGAGATGACCAAGCCGTGTTACCTAAATGCAGTAGAGAAAAGTCCGGTCACCTGGCCGTGGGAAGAGCTGGTTGAGTCTTGGGACTGGATGGACAGAAATACAAATCCTTCATGTATTTCATTGGCATTACCTGCTGGCCTGGAGTTCACCTTTAAAAAGCAAGTCGGCTCCCATGTTTCTATTCTTCACAGGTTCCCTTTTATAATCTCACTTGCTGGAATAGTTGGAGAAGCCGGAATTATAAAATTTATTTATGAAATCTCGAGTGGCTGAAGGATTGGGGAAGTAGGGAGGCTGCGATGTGTTCATCTTCTTACGGCGTCTTATCTGCTGGTCAGGTGGAAAAGGCGCTTCCTACTCCTCCTCACTGCAAAGATGAAAATGCAAATATTGATGTTCAAATTAAATACATTTTATTAAAAGGCATTTTTAAAAAATTTATTCCACCCCTTGGTGTTCCCTAAATTGTCAGCTTGGTCCCCCTGATCCTGCCTTTTAAGCCCCGGGTTCACACTGATGCGCTGCAGAATCGCAATGTTTTCTGTGCGAATTCATTTTTTCCCCTTTCTTTCTTCAATTCAAATAGGGACATGTGCATTTTTTTGATAAGTTTTACCGTGTTTCAGTGCAGTTCTGTGCAGGAAAAATGCAGCCGGTTCTTCTTTTTTTTTTTTTTTTTTAGGCAGCCTGAAAGCACTGGAACTGCAAGCACTGTTGCATCAAAGTAGTGCAGGAACACATATGTGACCAAAGTCGTATGTTAGGGTTAAATGTTTGGTTTGGGGTTAGATGTTGGGGTTAGGGTTAAATGTTGCGTTAGGGTTAGATGTTGGGTTTGGGGTTAGGGTTCAATGTTAGGTTTGGGGTTAGGGTTAAATGTTGGGTTTGGGGTTAGGGTTAAATGTTGGGTTTGGGGTTAGGGTTCAATGTTAGGTTTGGGGTTAGGGTTCAATGTTAGGTTTGGGGTTAGGGTTAAATGTTGGGGTTAGGGTTAAATGTTGGGTTTGGGGTTAGGGTTCAATGTTAGGTTTGGGGTTAGGGTTAAATGTTGGGGTTAGGGTTAAATGTTGGGGTTAGGGTTAAATGTTGGGTTTGGGGTTAGGGTTAAATGTTGGGTTTGGGGTTAGGGTTAATGTTGGGTTTGGGGTTAGGGTTCAATGTTAGGTTTGGGGTTAGGATTAATGTTGGGTTTGGGGTTAGATGTTGGGTTTGGGGTTAGATGTTGGGTTTGGGGTTAGATGTTGGGTTTGGGGTTAGATGTTGGGTTTGGGGTTAGATGTTGGGTTTGGGGTTAGATGTTGGGTTTGGGTTAAATGTTTTGTTTGGGGTTAGGGTTAAATGTTGGGTTTGGGGTTAGGGTTAAATGTTGGGTTTGGGGTTAGGGTTAAATGTTGGGTTTGGGGTTAGGGTTAAATGTTGGGTTTGGGGTTAGGGTTAGATGTTGGGTTTGGGGTTAGATGTGTTTGGGGTTTGAGTTAAATGTTGGGTTTGGGGTTAGGGTTAAATGTTGGGTTTGGGGTTAGATGTTGGGTTTGGGGTTAGGGTTAGATGTTGGGTTTGGGGTTAGGGTTAGATGTTGGGTTTGGGGTTATATGTTGGGTTTGGGGTTAGGGTTAGATGTTAGGTTTGGGGTTATATGTTGGGTTTGGGGTTAGGGTTAGATGTTGGGTTTGGGGTTAGGGTTAGAAGTTGGGGTTAGCGGTAATTTTAACCCCGTCTCTAACCCTAGCATTTGACCTTAACCCTAACCCTTTCTGATCAATGACTTGGTCACAAAGTGTAATGTTGAATCAAAGTCGCACTACATGAACAGAACTGTCATACTAGTCTATTAGCACAAAAACAACCTACAAAAATGCAACACTTGCGGAAAGGGTCCATTGAAGTCTTTTACACGCAAAACGCATCTTCTGCAGGAAAAAAATCCCTGACCCTTTCCAAAAAAAAAGCACTGGCTCAAACTGCACAGATGTGAACTAGATCCATAGGAAACCATGTTAAATGGACTGTAGTGCGTTTCTGCAAACTGAAAAGCGCACTGAAATCCGCATAAGTGTGAACCTGCAGTCAAATAGAAGCATGTTTCTATGCGTGTCAGGAAAGCGTGCGATTTTGTGTGCATTCCCAAAATGCAGTAATGTGAACTTAGCCTAAGTTTCCACCTACTGCAGCAGCCGAGAATACAATGAACCCAAAGTCTTCTTTAGGCATGCTTAGTAAGGAATGGTCCCACGTGGACCTGCACACTCAAACCCTGCCTCTTTGTTGGGACCACCCACTCCTGCTTCTAAATCACTGTAATGAACACCTTATTAAGGGTGATGCCGTGATCTCGGGACATGGCCCGGGACAGATCATCATCATTACTGAGCTCCAAGATTTGAGATTGTCTCGGCAAATTAGGGACAGTTGTCATCCATGTGCATGTGTTGGGGATCTGATAAAAAGGAAGCAATGGAAGACACAAATGGATAATGCATCCCACTGGCATCTACTATCGAAAAGCTCATTTGCTATGGTTAGGCGGCTCAAATGCAACTAGGGCCACCCACCAGGGCGCCTGGGAATGTCCTTCAGAAATTATACCAATGGAAGGAATGCCATACCTGGCCTGCCTCGCCGCTGGCTATCCCCGTTCAGTCGATCCTGAATACGGCAGCCAGACTCATTCACCTTTCCAACCGCTCTGTTTCCGCCACCCCCCTCTGCCAATCCCTCCACTGGCTTCCGATTGCGCAACGGATCAAATTCAAAATCCTAACATTGACGTACAAAGCCGTCCACCATACTGCCCCGAACTACATCACCGACCTAATATCCAAGTACCACCCAACACGCACACTCCGCTCCTCACAAGACCTCCTTCTCTCTAGTTCCCTGGTCTCCTCCTCCCATGCCCGCCTCCAGGACTTCTCCAGGGTGTCACCCATCCTCTGGAAGTCCCTGCCCCAACCCATCAGATTATCACCTACTCTCCTCTTCTTTAGGCGCACCCTGAAAACCCACCTCTTCAGGGAAGCCTACCCCACCCCCTGCTAACTTGCCGACCTCCTCCACTCTTCCTACCACTCCATCCCCCACAGCTATCTCCTCCTGTGCCACCATCCCCTCCCTCCTAGATTGTAAGCTCCAAAGAGCAGGGCCCTCAATCCCCTCATGTTTTGTATTGTATTGTTATTGTTCTGTCGCATGTTCTGTCCCCCTTTATAATGTACAGCGCTGAGCGAACTATTGGCGCTTTATAAATACTGTATAATAATAATAATACCAAATTCATAAAGGGGTCCAAAACAGCTTTGGTGATTCATTAAACAGCCATCACATTTCAGGGGCAAAAACATGTTCCCCCTTCGTCATGGCTCAGTAATGTTTTCAAGTGTTTAAGTGGACTTTGTATTGTTTCAGCTTTTTCTCTGGCATAATTCTGTCCCCTCTAATTTCTTGCAAACATAAAGTTTAAGATTTATTTGGGGTCTGCTGCCCTATATACATTTAACCGCGTGCCGCCCAGCCACTGTACATATACGGCGGCAGGGCGGCACTCACAGGCAAAACCACGTTTTAAGACGTGTGTTTTGTAAACAAATAGGGGGCGCGCGCGAGGCGCGCCGCCGCCCTCTTTGTCCCGCGGATCACCGCCGCAGATGTCAGTCGCCGGGTCACAGCCGCTCCTTAGCGGCTATGTCCCAGCGATTGGCGGCAAACAGTGACAGAGAGCACAGCTGCAGTAGCTGTGCTGTCTGTCACTTCCTTCTCAGCTCAAGGATGAGCTGATCGAGAAAGAACAGTTTCTCTTTCTCGATCAGCCTTGTCCCGCCCAGTACTCACCCCGCCGCCCCCTAGTAAAACACTCCCCTCACTCCTATAACCCTTCCCTGCAAAATAAAGTTAACCCCTTCCTCCCCAGTGCCATTAGTACAGTGTCAGTTTTTTTTTTTTTGCACTGATCACTTTTTTTTTGGGGATGTCAGTGACCCCAAGTCAGTACCCCCCAATGTCAAAATATCCGCCGCAGTCCCGCCATAAGTCGCTGGTCGCTGCCATAAGTCGCTGGTCGCTGCCATAAGTCGCTGGTCGCCGCCATAATTCGCTGATCGCCGCCATAATTCGATGATCGCCGCCATTATTAGTATAAAAAAAAACCTAAAAATCCCAGTATCTTTCCCGCCATTTGTAAACGCTATAACTTTAACGTAAACCAATTAATTTACACGTATTGGGTTATTTTTTAGCAAAGACATGTCGCAGAATGCATTTTGGCAGAAATTTATGACTAAATTTGCTTTTTGCATTTTTTTTTTACTGGACATGTTTTATAGCAAAAAGTCCAACAATTGTTTTTTTTTCCTCAAAATTGTCAGATATTTTTTTTTTTATAGCGCAAAAAATAAAAACCGCACAGGCAATCAAATACCACCGAAAGAAAGCTCAATTTGTGGGGAAAAAAGCATGTAAATTTCATTTATGTACCGTATTGCATGACCGCGCAATTGTCCGTTAAACTAGCGCAGCGCTGTATAGCAGAAAAATGGCGTAATTTGCAGTATTTATACCATAGTTTGTAGACGCTATAACTTCCACAAAAAGCAATCAATATACATTTATTGGGATTTTTTTTCCCAAAAACATGGAGCAGAATACATTTTGGCCTAAATTTATAACCAACTTTGAGTTTACTATATATTTTTTATAGCTGAAAATAAAAAATAATGTTTTTCTTCAAAATTTTTGGCCTTTTTTTGTTTATAGCGTGAAAAATAAAAAGCGCACAGGTGATCAAATTACACCGAAAGAAAGCTCTATTTGTGTGAAAAAAAGGACGTAAATTTAGTTTGGGTGCAGCATTGCATGACCGCGCAATTATCAGTTGAATTAGTGCAGCGCCGAGTAGCAAAAAGAGGCGTGGTCATTAAGGGGGGTAAATCCTCAGGAGGTCAAGGGGTTAAACACTTGCAGACATTACTGAGCCCCGCGATGAATGGGGAGCGTCTTCTTTGTCCCTGAAATATGCTGGCTGTTTTGAGACTAATTAAAGTGATCTTAGAGACACATTTTATTTTTGTGTTGAATAATAAACACGTTATACTTACCTGCTTTATGTAATAGTTTTGCACAGCGTAGCCCCGATGCTCTTCTTTATGGGATTTCCAGCTGGTGTTCCTGGCCACTTCCTTCTGCTTAGTGCCCCCAATAGCAAGCAGCTTGCTATGGGGTTACCCACACAGGGTCACTCCCAAGCCACTGCTCTGTCCATTCACACATTGGCAGTAGTGGGAGCCTATGGCTACTGCTGCTTTAGCAACCAGTGAGAAGGGAAACCTGGGGGAGCTGACGCTCTCATGCACATTGCTGAATCGAGATGGGGCTCAGGTAAATTTTAAGGGGGGCTGTTGCACACAGAAGGCATGAAGGTGGAAAACCTTGAGCCTTTACAACCACTTTAGAGCTGAACTTCAGTGATATATTTTACATAGTTCATACATTATGTGAAACCTGATTGGCTTCTGTGTAAGTTTTAAATTAATGTAGTACCCCAAGCTACAGCAGTGATGGCTGTGATCTTCTGGGTGCCCAACAGCTGCCTTCTATATAGTAACCACAGGGGTTGCTTGAATGCATTTTGACTGTATTTTTGTAGGAAACTTGATATTACCTTTCATTTTCCTCGTTTCTTCCATGCATTCCTCCTCTAGAAGATCCATATCCACCTGATCCTCCAAAAGAGCCAAACCTCTTTCCGTGCCCAGACATCATGTTTTGTGGTCCTCCACTTCCCAATGGACCAAACTTCTTTCCTAGACCAGACAGCATGTTTTGTAGTCCTCCTCCTCCTCCTCTTCCTGATGAGCCAGACCCCTTTCCTAGACCAGACAGCAGGTTTTGTAGTCCTCCTCCTCTTCCTGATGAGCCAGACCCCTTTCCTAGACCAGACAGCAGGTTTTGTAGTCCTCCTCCGCTTCCTGATGAGCCAAACCCCTTTCCTAGACCAGACAGCATGTTTTGTAGTCCTCCTCCGCTTCCTGATGAGCCAGACCCCTTTCCTAGACCAGACAGCATGTTTTGTAGTCCTCCTCCTCTTCCTGATGAGCCAAACCCCTTTCCTAGACCAGACAGCATGTTTTGTAGTCCCCCTCTTTTTCCTGATGAGCCAAACCCATTTCCTAGACCAGACAGCATGTTTTGAAGTCCTCCTCTTCTTCCTCCAGATGAGCCAAACCCCCTTCTTTGACCAGATGGTTGATTGTCTCGTCTTCCACCTTCTGATGAGCCAAACCTCTTTCCTTCGTAAGATGGTAGATTTAGTGGTCTTTCACCACCTGATGAGCCAAACCTCTTTCCTTCGTAAGATGGTTGATTATCTCGTCTTCCACCACCTGATGAACCAAACCTCTTTCCCTGCCCAAATAGCATATTTTGTCTTCCTCCTCCAGACATTTGGCTGTTGCCAGTAAGTTTGTTTTGTAGGTCTCCTAATGGCAGCCCAAGCATGTTGCCAAGACTTCCAAGCAGTTTGAACAGACCATTTCCAGAAACACCTGCTTCACCATCCCCAAAGCCTTGAGATAAACCAAACTTCTGGCCTAGTCCTGCAAGCTCATTCAACACATTGGCCGGTGGTATGCCATACTCCTGGGCCAGGCCCAAAAGCTTGCTTTGTAATTGTTCTGGCGATAGGCCCACTTTCTGGGCAAAGCCTGAGAGTAGATTTTGCAGTCCATTGTGTTCAATCCCATTATTTTCAAATCTTCTAGGCATTTCATCACTGGTTTCCGACATCTGAGACTCTCCTGAGGAACCATATAGATGCTGAGAAACTGTTGTCTTAAGATAAGTACATATAGAATAACTGAAATATATACATTATAAGGCCAAAAGTTTGTGGAGATCTGACGGTCTATATGAGCTTTTTCAACACCCCATTCGAATTCCATGGGTATTTAGTATAAAGTAGCCTTCACGTTTCTGGGAAGATTTTCCACTTAAGTTCTTTCTCACCAAACCGGTCAAACCCAAGTGTTTTTGGAGCTGGCTTAATGCACAAGGGCAAGTCATGCTGGAACAACAATTGAGCCTTCCCCAAACTATTCCCACAATGTTAGTCCCACTATGCTGACGACATGCAAATCTATCTCTCTACACCTCACCTCACCCCTTCAGTCTCCGCCAATATCACAAGCCTACTGAGCGACATATCGGATTGGATGTCACTCCACTTCCTCAAACTAAATCTTTCCAAAACTGAGCTCCTAGTTTTCCCCCCAGCCCGTGCCCACCCCCCCCCCGACTTCTCCATCGAGACCAACAACACTACCATCAGTCCCACCCCTCAAGCCAGAGTACTAGGTGCCATCCTAGACTCCAATCTGTCCTTCCAGCCCCAGGTCCAATCGCTGACAAACTCATGTAGACTTCACCTCTGCAACATCTCCAAAATACGACCTTCTCCATCGAGACCAACAACACTACCATCAGTCCCACCCCTCAAGCCAGAGTATTAGGTGCCATCCTAGACTCCAATCTGTCCTTCCAGCCCCAGGTCCAATCGCTGACAAACTCGTAGACTTCACCTGTGCAACATCTCCAAAATACGTCCATTCCTAACCCCGGAAACTACTAAGCAACTCATTCATTCCCTCATTATATCTCGCCTCGGCTACTGTAACTCCCTCCTCATCGGCTTACCTCACCGCAGGCTATCCCCGCTTCAGTCTATCTTGAATGCTGTGGCCAGACTTGTCCACCTTACTAACCGCTCCGTGTCTGCCACCCCCCTCTGCCAATCCCTCCACTGGCTCCCGATTGCCCAACGGATATTTAAAATGCTAACACTGATGTATAAAGCTGTTCATAATACTGCTCCAAACTACATCACCGATCTTGTCTCCAAATACCACCCAAAACGTACTCTTCGCTCCTCACAAGACCTCCTATTCTCTAGCTCCCTGGTCTCCTCCTCCCATGCTCGTCTCCAGGACTTCTCCAGGGCTTTCCCATCCTCTGGAACTCCCTACCCCAATCCATCAGACCATGGCGGACTTACCATTTTGAAACTTGGCACTGTCCCAGGGCCCGGGGTCAGTGAGGGGCCCCATGAGATGCCCCTGGTACCTTTTTCATTGGCCTTTTTGAGTTTGGGCAAGGACACTAGGGCCCCATGATTCCCTATTGCCCGGGGGCCCCATGAGTTGTCAGTCCTCCCCTGCATCAGACTATCACCTACTCTGCTCACCTTTAGGCGCACTCTGAAAACCTATCTCTTCAGGGAAGCCTATCCCGCCCTCAGCTAATTACTGAACTCCTCCACTCTTGCTACCACTCCACCCCCCACAGCTATTTCCTCCTGTACCACTATCCCCTCCCTCCTAGATTGTAAGCTCCAAGGAGCAGGGCCCTCGAACCCCTCGTGTATGAAATTGTATTGTTACTGTACTGTCTCCCACCATACTGTAAAGTGCTGAGCAAACTGTCGGCGCTATATAAATCCTGTATAATAATAATAATATGTTGAAAGCACACAATTGTCCAAAATGACTTTCTATGCTGTAGTATTACCAGTACCCATCGCTGGAAATACCCCAACTTCAATAAGTTGGAGGGGATCCCACGTACTTTTGACCACATCGTAGTGCTTTTACATACTTGGACTGGCAAAAAATATTGTACTTTGTGTTGCAAAAATGGGCACCAGATGATAACTTGGATATATGAAGAAAGAGTTCAAACCCCTACTATTTATTTATTTTCCCCCCTCAGTTCCACCAAAGTGATTTCCCTTCACTTTCCTTTTCCTGGAGACCGAAAAGGAAAGGAGAGAAAATGTCTCTAAAGTGAAGTCAAAAGTGTTCCCATTGGATGATTCCCACTAAGGGCTGCTTCACAGTGCCCCAGAACGGTCCCACTACGCTTTGGGTAAAGCCCAGCTAACCCCTAAGGGTTTTCCTGCGAGTTAGCTGCGCTTTCCAATAGACTTCTATGATGTCCTGTGGTTTTGGTGTGGTTTTAGAAAGCGCATCAAAGATGCAGCATGCAGGAGTTTTGGTGTGCCTTCTGATAGGGATGCACCGAAATTTCGACCACTGAAACATATCGGCCGAAAATAGCCCTATCGGCATTTTGCTGTGGGACTGTGTGTACTGCAGATGTGGGGGGCGGTGGAGAAAAACAGGAGAGGAGCAGTGTATACAGTGATTGGCTGTCACTATAGGTCGGTGCCGGTTTTTAAATGCAATTACCGGCTTTTTGGTTTCTTCACTATAGCTCAGAGAATGAGCTGTCACTTTCCCCAGAGCTAAAGGAGACTAAGAAGCAGGGTCACTGAGTGACCCCGCCCCTTTGTTTCTTTTAGCCCTCGAAGAATGACAACTCATTGCCTGAGCTGTAGTGAAGGAAAAAAAAGCCGGTAATTGCATTTAAAAAATGGCATTGTTTTTAAATGCAATTGCCGGATTTTTTTTTCTTCACTATAGCTCGGAGAGTGGACTGTCACTTTCCCCGAGCTAAAAGAAACAAAGTTCCTTTTTAGTTTATTTCCCGAGCTAAAAGAAACAAAGTTTCCTTTAGCTCAGAGAATGAGCTGTCACTTTCCCCGAGCTAAAAGAAACAAAGTTCCTTTTTAGTTTATTTCCCGAGCTAAAAGAAACAAAGTTTCCTTTAGCTCCGGGAAAGTGACAGCTCATTCTCTGAGCTAAAGTGAAGAGAAAAAAAAAAGCTGGCAATTGCATTTAAAAACCGGCACTGACCTATAGTGACAGCCAGTGAGGGAGCCTGAGTGTATACACTGCTCCCTCACTGTATACACTTCTCCTCTCCTACCCCCTCCTTGCATACACTGTCCCTCCTACAAAGTGGACCTGTCACTCATATATGCTATCACATAGACTATTGGTCCCCTCTGTGATAGCAATACAAGTTAAAAAAATAAATAATATGCATGAAAGTAGAAAAAAATTGGAGCCTTCCCACCCCCACATACGCAGACCTTTTGGTTCGGTTTTCGGCCACATGCATTCTGAATTTTCGGTTTTGGGTTAATCACCAAAATTTTCATTTTGGTACACCACTACTTTCTGAAACTGCACCAAAACCTCAGGACCTCATAGAAGATTATGGGAAAGTGAAGCTAACATGCACAAGAACTTTGGGTTAGCTGCACTTTACCCAAACAACAGCGAGTCCGTGTGAGGCCGCCCTAACTTTTTGTTCTGGTGACCATTTTGCCTGTATTCATGTCCTGGTGTTGTGTGTCCTATGGATTAATAAATACACACTATATTCATCCATCCTCCGGTGTGCGGCTGACCCTTCTTCCTATTGCATCGTGTATGGTGGCGAGCCAGAGCCTGCACCTGTTGTGGATTGATCTGGATTGTTTGCCTGAGCGGTATACCTTTGTTCTTTAGAGGTGCCCCCTCTGACAATTGGTGGGAGAATGATCAAAAACCAGCAGGAGAGGTGTCGCAAGCCCAGATCTACACAATCTACCAGAGTTTGAGTCAGGGAGATCCTTGCACTGTTACTCCTTAGGTACAGCTTCCTCTCCAGTACCTTTCCTCACCAAATTTCACTCCAAATCTTTGGAAACTAGCAATCAGAAATAGCAGTACCTTAGATCTGTGCTTCTCAACCTTATTGAGACTGGGGACCAGTAAGTCCTTTCAGAACTGTACATGCCCCAACAGTGAAAAAAACAAACCGTTTATATCTGCACAGTAAAAGTATGGAAATGAAAAAAATATATTGAAATACTAGAAGGCTCTGGATGGGTCTTGTTGTCACTGTGGGGGGGGGGGGGGATGAAAGTTCTGGGGAGGTTTAGGGGACTCTAGTAGACATGATGACCCTTTAGGGGATGAGGTTTCTGGCAGTGGCTGGAGAAACTGGGGGATGGGATCCCTGAGGTGGTTGGGGGGGGTCTCTCTAGGAGGCTAGGGACTTTGCAGGGGCACTAAGAGAGACTGGAGAGTGCTGACTGGGCAGGAGGACACTGTGGAAGGTTGGGGGCACTACAGAAGTCTTGAAGCTCCTTATTAGGATGGGTGGGGGGTACTCTGGGGACTGGGTGGTACTTTTGAAGGTCGGAGGGCATTGTGGAAGCTAAGGAGGATTCCGGTCCACTATGAAAGGTTGGAGAGCACTGTGGGAGCTAAGGGGGATTGTGGTTCACTGTGGGAGGTTGGAGGGCACTGTGTGAGCTAAGAGGAATTATGCTCCATTTTGGAAGGGAGGAAGGCACTGTGGGGGCTAAGGGGCATTGTGGTCCACTGTGGGAGGTTGGAGGGCACTGTGGGGGCTAAGGGGAATTATGCTCCACTTTGGAAGGGAGGGAGGCACTGTGGGGGCTAAGGGGCATTGTGGTCCACTGTGGGAGGTTGGAGGGCACTGTGGAGGCTAAGGGGCATTATGGTTCACTTTGGAAGGGAGGCACTGTGGGGGCTAACGGGCATTGTGTTCCACTGTGGGAGATAGGAGGGCGCTGTGGGGGCTAAGTAGATTTCTGGTCCACTGTGGAAGGGTGGGAGGTTAGAGAGTGCTGTGGGAGCTAAGGGCTGTTGTGGTCCACTATAGAAGGTTGGGTGGCACTGTGGGAGGCGGGGGGGGGGGGGCTAATTGGCATTGCGGTTCACTATGGAAGGTTGGGAGGCACTGTGGGAGGTTAGAGGGCACAGGGAAGACTTAGGGGCATTGCGGTGCACTATGGATGGTTGGGAGGCACTGTGGGAGGTTAGAGGGCACAAGGGGGGGGCTAAGGGGCATTGTGGTGCACTATGGAAGGTTGAAGAGCACTGTGGGGGGGGGGGGGCAGGGGGAGAAAAGGGGCATTTTGATCCACTATGAAAGGTTGGGTGGCACTGTGGGAGGTTGGAGGGAACTGGGGCGGGCTAAGCGGCATTGCGGTTTGTTCACTGTGGAAGGTTGGGAGGTACTGTTGGAGAGCACAGGGGGGCTACGGGGCATTGCGGTTCACTATGGAAGGTTGGGAGGCACGGTGGAAGGTTTGAAGTCACTGTGGGGTCTAAGGGGCATTGTGGGCCGCTATGTAAGGTTGGGTGGTACTGTGGAAGGTTGGAGGGCACTGTGGGGGCCAAGGGGCATTGTGGGCTACTATATAAGGTTGGGCGGTACTGTGGGAGGTTGGAGGGCACTGTGGGGGCTAAGGGGCATTGTGGGCTACTATATAAGGTTGGGCGGTACTGTGGGAGGTTGGAGGGCACTGTGGGGGCTAAGGGGCATTGTGGGCCACTATGGAAGGTTGGGGCGGTACTGTGGAAGGTTGGAGGGCACTGTGGGGACTAAGGGGCATTGTGGGCCAGTATGTAAGGTTGGAGGGCACTGTGGGGGCTAAGGGGCATTGTGGGCCACTATGTAAGGTTGGGGCGGTACTGTGGAAGGTTGGAGGGCATTGTGGGCCAGTATGTAAGGTTGGGCGGTACTGTGGAAGGTTGGAGGGCACTGTGGGGGCTAAGGGGCATTGTGGGCCACTATGTAAGGTTGGGGCGGTACTGTGGAAGGTTGGAGGGCACTGTGGGGGCTAAGGGGCATTGCGGTTCACTATGGAAGGTTGAGAAGCACTGTGGGAGGTTAGAGAATCTGTTGCTGGAGGCCGCTATAAGCCTCATGGCACAGGGCTTCTCAGGCACACAGGGGGCAAGCTACAGTTTTTCAGGAGGAATTCAAGACAAAAGGTAAACTTGACTATTATTGCCGCAATGTCCATTGTTCTCACCACTGGGGACACTTTTTTGACAGCCCATCAATGTAAAGCACACACTGCTGAAAAGTTTTGCTTGGAGTCGGGCTTTCAGCACATATTTTGAGCGATTATTAAAGTTGAAGTGATTTTTGTAATGATGTAACTTTCAGATTCCTACAAGCTTGCTGTACCATATTTCCAGTAGAACAAATTGTCTTTCTCAATTTTCATTGCAATTGCTCCTCTGTATTGTAAAGTTTCATCATCTGAAGTTACTTTAATATTCATGCTTACGTTTTTTTTCATTTTGCAATCCAAATCTTACCTTGATCTTCGTCTCCCGCGTTCTCTTTGGGAAAGCCAAAGTTTTCAGCCAAGTGTAGGCCCACAGCCAGTATCAAAGCGCAAAACGCAGCCTTCATCATAAACAGACGTCAGGTAGTCGTTCTAGGAGGACACAAGGTTTAGCTGATGATGCATTTTCCAGCAGAAAACGTATTTAGAATTAAAGCAGCATTAAACCCAAATATGTATTATATTACAGCTTACCAATTTCTTAGATGTGATGGCTGCATTAGTTTTCTTTTTTAGGTTTTCTTTCTTTTATTTTCATCCGGTGATCTTGCCAGTATGTCTGTTGTTTCTCAAAAGAACAAGCTCTCCAGAAAGTGTATCAGTTACAGAGATGAAACAAACCATTTAGCACTGACCTGGGGTGTTTACAATGATCAGCCTTTAATTATTTGTGTAAAGCCTTTATCCCAAAAGGAAAAAACTGTTTGCTGTAACCGCTTATAAAGTGTTATCTGGAGTTTGGTTTCAGTTTGTTAGTGTATCTAAATCTGCTAGTACAGCTAACACTTCCCTCCCCCCGGAGTGACAATGCTGCTGTCCAAAGGTGCCCCCTGTGCTCCTTCACCCAATATGGGGGCGCTCTAATACATGAGGCGTGTTGCTGGCCAGATCACCAGGTGAAAACAGAGAGGGGGGAAAAGCCTGAAAAAAAACTAATGCAGCCGGCACATCTAATGATTAGTAAGCTGCAATATATGACATTTGTGGTGTTAAAGCACCACTGCAGAGAGACCATTGGTTCTGCTTAGAGTAGTATGCTGGCAGGGACAGACTTTTCTACTCAGACTGTGGCTGCTTTCTAAAGAAAACAAATAATTTTGTACATCTTTTTGTTTTGGTGAACCAGGGATGAATTTTCCTGGTAATAGTTACCCCCTGCACCCCTTTTTTTTTTTCTTAAAGCTGATCATCCACTGGTAGATTTTTTAACAAAGATTTGTACGAAAATTTTCAGTACATTCGGTGACTTGACAAATGTTGTTCGAAAGTCACTTTTAACATTCGATTTTGAAGTAAATGGACTTTTCCAAACAAAAACTACATCCACTGTTAGAAATTAATTTGTTCGAGAGAAGTGTTCCATCCTGCTCCTTCGAATTTTCTCGCCGCTATGGTCGCAAACGAATGTTGATTTGACCTCACTAACAACTAGAAAATCACATGAATGTTCTCAAAATGAAAAAAAATTTAATTCTACTGGTGTATGGCCAGCGTTAGGGTGTTCTGGCTGGTCTGGTGGCCTCACTCTATGCAGCTCTTGGTCCCTGGAAGGATATGGCATCTCTGTGCTGAGTTCCTGGCTCTACACACCCGCTGTTCCCACCACCTCTGCTGGACTTTTATTGTGAAAGGGAGCAGTAAAGCGCAACCATTGTATAGCCCAAACCAATCATTGTTTAAAGGTCTACTAAACCCCGGACCCTGCATTCACTATATCCGCTCTCCCCGGACCCTGCATTCACTATATCCGCTCTCCCCGGATCTTGCATTCACTATATCTGGTTTCCCCGGACCCCGCATTCACTATATCTGGTCTCCCCGGACCCTGCATTCACTATATCCGCTCTCCCCGGACCCCGCATTCACTATATCCGCTCTCCCCGGACCCCGCATTCACTATATCCGGTCTCCTCGGACCCTGCATTCACTGTATCCGGTCTCCCCGGACCCTGCATTCTCTATATCCGCTCTCCCCGGACCCTGCATTCACTATATCCGGTCTCCTCGGACCCTGCATTCACTGTATCCGGTCTCCTCGGACCCTGCATTCTCTGTATCCGGTCTCCCCGGACCCTGCATTCACTATATACGGTCTCCTTGGACCCTGCATTCACTATATCCGGTCTCCTCGGACCCTGCATTCACTGTATCCGGTCTCCCCGGACCCTGCATTCTCTATATCCGCTCTCCCCGGACCCTGCATTCACTATATCCGGTCTCCTCGGACCCTGCATTCACTGTATCCGGTCTCCCCGGACCCTGTATTCACTATATCCGCTCTCCCCGGACCCTGCATTCACTATATCCGCTCTCCCCGGAACCCGCGTTCACTATATCTGGTCTCCCCAGAACCTGCATTCACTATATCCGCTCTCCCCGGACCCTGCATTCACTATATCCGCTCTCCCCGGACCCCACATTCACTATATCCGCTCTCCCCAGACCCTGCATTCACTATATCCACTCTCCCCGGACCCTGCATTCACTATATCTGGTCTCCCGGACCCTGCATTCACTATAATTTGGTCTCCCACAGTACACACAACATGGAAATGCAATTATTTTAGTAAATATAAACAGCTAAATACCTTTTCTTATCAGCAGTATATAGCAGTCTTGCGACTTCTATCAGCAGAGCACTAGTTAATCTTGTAGGAACAGTTTTCATTTTGCTCTAGGAGGATACAGAACCTCTGACTCTGTCTGGACAGTGCCGATTGGCCCTGTGCTGAACACATACACTCTCCCAAGGAAAAAAAAAACCTCTCTTGCAATATACACCAAACTGAGCATGTGCAGAGTGACTCCATACGATATGTTTTATCAGGAGATTAGAGGGGGGCACTGGAAGAAGGGGGAGGATCAGAGAAGACAGACTCAAACAGTGTTTTTACACAGTGCGGAGGATTAACCCCGTAGGTTCCACAGTGAGTATAACAAGCATGCTTTACTGCATATACAGACTGATTGTACTGTTGTGGGTTTAGTAACACTTTAAAGTCTACTTTACCATTCACAGGCTGTATGATTAACCACTTGACCTCCGGAAGGTTTCACCTTCTTCATAACCAGGCCTTTTTCTTTTTTTTGCTATTCAGCACTGTGCTACCTAATTGGTAATTGCACGGTCATGCAACACTGCACCCATATTAAATTTATAAAATGTTTTTCACACAGATAGAGCTTTCTTTTAGTGGCATTTGATCACCGCTGGGTTTTTAATTTTTTATTATATAAACTAAAAAAAAGACTTAAAAGTTTTGGGGAAAAAAAACAATATTTTTTACTTTGTTATAAAACATCTAATACAATCAAAATTCTTCATAAATTTTGGCCAAAAGGTATTCCGATAATTATGATTAAAAAGAAGAAAAAAAATCCCAATAAGTGAATATTAATTGGTTTACGGGAAAGTTATAGCGTCTACAAATGGTGGTATATATACTGGAGTTCTTATTGTTTTCTAATGCTAGTAATGGCGGCGATCAGCGACTTATAGTGAGACTGTTGCGGGCATTCTGACACTGGGGGGGGGAACTGACTAACTGCCACTGACATCTCCAGTGACGCCAATGCAGTGATCTCTCTTAATTTATTTATTTTTAAATTTTATTTCAGGTACTTATATAGCGCCGTCAATTTACGCAGCACTTTACATATATATTGTACATTCACATCAGTGCTAATAAAAGTCACTGACACTGTACTTATGACACTGGGCAGGAAGGGGTTAACGTCTGGGGCGATCAAAGGGTTAACGTCTGGGGCGATCAAAGGGTTAACGTCTGGGGCGATCAAAGGGTTAACTGTGTGTTAGGGGGTGATGTTATTGTGTACTACATTGTGTTTTACTTAGGAGGCCTGCTGCTTTCTATCTCAATGTTGTGCAGAGAGATAGAAAGCAGCACATCCATGCTGGCAGGAGAGAGATCTATGTTCACACTCGCAGATCTCTCCCCTCTCAGCTTCTCCAATGATCACGGAGTCCCGGTGATTGACATCCTCAGGTTCCAATAGCAGCTTGGGCAGGGTGGCATGCGCGCCCCCTACCTGGAGATTCAAAATCACATATATTTGCGTGATTTTGCACAGTGAAACCGCCCACAAGTGGTTAAAACCAGGCAAGTGGTTAAAATAGCTCAAACTTTGATCATTAAAAAAACCCTTCCCAAGCTGAAATCAGTGACTTTGCCTAGAGCTGAGATGATGTCATCAGTCTGCTGCAGGCAGCAAGAAGCATTTTCCTCAGTCCCCAGTGATCAGACTGCTGAGGGGTGGAGGACACTGAATGGATGCTGTTGCAGATCTGTATCAGACGTGTGTGAGCATAGCCAAGACATGTCGAATCGCCAGGATTTACACATATTCGTCTGAAAAAAGAAACGAATGCAGCAGCTCCATCTAATCACGGGTAACCAGCAATATTACCTCCTTTTCCTTGGGTTTAGATACATTTTATAGAAGATTGGTAGAAGTCTTGTATATCCTCTTATAGGATATTGTGTTGCTTATTATTTAGTTTCTCGGCAACCTACCTTGGCTTGTAGCTGACCCGTCGGGGAAAGGGGAATTTCCGATTTTCTTCACTTGCGGAATAATCCTTTTATAATATATAATGCTGCCAGTCTGGAGGGGAGGAAGTATAAATATCCTCTTTTCTTTTGATGCTTATCATGATTTGGTTTGTTAAGTAATTGGATTGTTTTTTGTTATGTTTATATACAGATTACTCATCCAGTCCGAAATGTCATGAGATAAAGATAAGGAGTTCACTTACATTTATCTGATCTCATTAAAGACGTCTGAATGATACAAGATGAGAGCAAATAAAATCCCATAAAAGTCCAATAAGTCTCCATTATAAGTCAGAGAAATGAGGTCAATGCGTTTCGGGGACCAAAAGTCCCCCTTCATCAGGGCTGAGATTCTGTTTGTATATAGAGGGAATACAGGACAATATTATTATTATAAAGGATTTATATGGCGCCAACAGTTTGCGCAGCGCTTTATAAAATGAAGGCAGACATTACAGTTACAATACAATTTGGTACAAGAGGAATCGGAGGGCCCGGCTCGTCAGAGCTTACAATCTAGGAGGAAGGGTTGAGTGATACAAAAGGTAATAGCTGTGGGGGGGATGAGATGATGGAGGAAATAAATGGCGGTTTACTAGGTAGAAGCAGGATAGACTTCTTTAAAGAGAAATGGTTTTTAGGGATCTTCTAAAGGTGGATAGATTAGGAGATAGTCGAACAGATTGAGGTAGGGAGGTCCATAGGATGGGAGAAGCTCGGGAGAAGTCCTGGAGGCGAGCATGGGAGGAGGTGACACAAGAACTAGAGAGCGGAAGGTCTTGGGAGGATCGAAGAGAGCGGTTTGGTTGATATTTTGAGACCAGGTTGGTGATGTAGCTGGGGGCAGAGTTGTGGTTGGCTTTGTAAGTTGTTGTTAGCATTTTAAATTTTATTCGTTGGGTGAGTGGAAGTCAGTGGAGGGATTGGCAGAGAGGGGTGGAGGGCACTGAATGCAAGCCAGTGGAGGGATTGGCAGAGAGGGGTGGAGGACACTGAATGGAGGTCAGTGGAGGGATTGGCAGAGAGGGGTGGAGGACACTGATTTGAGGTCAGTGGAGGGATTGGCAGAGAGGAGTGGAGGACACTGAATGAAAGTCAGTGGAGGGATTGGCAGAGAGGGATGGAGGACACTGAATGGAGGTCAGTGGAGGGATTGGCAGAGAGGGGTGGCAGACACTGAATGGAAGCAAGTGGAGGGATTGGCAGAGAGGAGTGGAGGACACTGAATGGAAGCCAGTGGAGGGATTGACAGAGAGGGGTGGAGGACACTGAATGGAGGTCAGTGGAGGGTTTGGCAGAGAGGGGTGGAGGACACTGAGTGGAGGTCAGTGGAGGGATTGGCAGAGAGGGGTAGCAGACACTAAATGGAGGTCAGTGGGGTGGGGGGACTGACTAACTGCCACTGACATCTCCAGTGATGCCAATGCAGTGATCACTCCTAATTTATTTATTTTTACATTTTATTTCAGGTACTTATATAGCGCCGTCAATTTACGCAGCACTTTACATATATATTGTACATTCATATCAGTGCTAATAAAAATCACTGACACTGTACTTATGACACTGGGCAGGAAGGGGTTAACGTCTGGGGCGATCAAAGGGTTAACTGTGTGTTAGGAGGTGATGTTATTGTGTACTACATTGTGTTTTACTTAGGAGGCCTGCTGCTTTCTATCTCTATGCTGTGCAGAGAGATAGAAAGCAGCACATCCATGCTGGCAGGAGAGAGATCTATGTTGTTCACACTCACAGATCTCTCCCCTCTCAGCTTCTCCAATGATCACGGAGTCCCGGTGATTGACATCCTCATGTACCAATAGCAGCTTGGGCAGGGCGGCATGCGCGCCCCCTACCTGGAGATTCAAAATCACATATATTTGCGTGATTTTGCACAGTGAAACCGCCCACAAGTGGTTAAAACCGGGCAAGTGGTTAAAATAGCTCAAACTTTGATCATTAAAAAAACCCTTCCCAAGCTGAAATCAGTGACTTTGCCTAGGGCTGGGATGATGTCATCAGTCTGCTGCAGGCAGCAAGAAGCATTTTCCTCAGTCCCCAGTGATCAGACTGCTGAGGGGTGGAGGACACTGAATGGATGCTGTTGCAGATCCGTATCAGACGTGTGTGAGCATAGCCAAGATATGTCGAATCACCAGGATTTACACATATTCGTCTGAAAAAAGAAACAAATGCAGCAGCTCCATCTAATCACGGGTAACCAGCAATATTACCTCCTTTTCCTTGGGTTTAGATACATTTTACAGAAGATTGGTAGAAGTCTTGTATATCCTCTTATAGGACATTGTTTTGCTTATTATTTAGTTTCTCAGCAACCTACCTTGGCTTGTAGCTGACCCGTCGGGAAAGGGGAATTTCCGATTTTCTTCACTTGCGGAATAATCCTTTTATAATATATAATGCTGCCAGTCTGGAGGGGAGGAAGTATAAATATCCTCTTTTCTTTTGATGCTTATCATGATTTGGTTTAAGTAATTGGATTGTTTTTTGTTATGTTTATATACAGATTACTCATCCAGTCCGAAATGTCATGAGATAAAGATAAGGAGTTCACTTACATTTATCTGATCTCATTAAAGACGTCTGAATGATACAAGATGAGAGCAAATAAAATCCCATAAAAGTCCAATAAGTATCCATTATAAGTCAGAGAAATGAGGTCAATGCGTTTCGGGGGCCAAAAATCCCCCTTCATCAGGGCTGAGATTCTGTTTGTATATAGAGGGAATACAGGACAATATTATTATTATACAGGATTTATATGGCGCCAACAGTTTGCTCAGCGCTTTATAAAATGAAGGCAGACATTACAGTTACAATACAATTTGGTACAAGAGGAATCGGAGGGCCCGGCTCATCAGGGCTTACAATCTAGGAGGAAGGGTTGAGTGATACAAAAGGTAATAGCTGTGGGGGGGATGGAGATGATAGAGGAAATAAATGGCGGTTTACTAGGTAGAAGCAGGATAGACGACTTTAAAGAGAAAAGGTTTTTAGGGATCTTCTAAAGGTGGATAGATTAGGAGATAGTCGGACAGAGTGCGGTAGGGAGGTCCATAGGATGGGGGAAGCTCGGGAGAAATCCTGGAGGCGAGCATGGGAGGAGGTGACATGGGAACTAGAGAGCGGAAGGTCTTGGGAGGATTGAAGAGAGCGGTTTGGTTGATATTTTGAGCCTAGGTTGGTGATGTAGCTGGGGGCAGAGTTGTGGATGGCTTTGTAAGTTGTTGTTAGTATTTTAAATTTTATTCATTGGGTGAGTGGAAGTCAGTGGAGGGATTGGCAGAGAGGGGTGGAGGACACTGAATGCAAGCCAGTGGAGGGATTGGCAGAGAGGGGTGGAGATCACTGAATGGAAGCCAGTGGAGGGATTGGCAGAAAGGGGTGGAGGACACTGAATGCAAGCCAGTGGAAGGATTGGCAGAGAGGGGTGGAGGGCACTGAATGGAAGCCAGTGGAGGGATTGGCATAGAGGAGTGGAGGACACTGAATGCAAGCCAGTGGAGGGATTGGCAGAGAGGGGTAGCAGACACTGAGTAGAGGTCAGTGGAGGGATTGGCAGAGAGGGGTGGAGGACACTGAATGGAGGTCAGTGGAGGGATTGGCAGAGAGAGGTGGAGGACACTGAATGGAGGTCAGTGGAGGGATTGGCAGAGAGGGGTGGAGGACACTGAATGGAAGCCAGTGGAGGGATTGGCAGAGAGGGATGGAGGACACTGAATGGAAGCCAGTGGAGGGATTGGCATAGAGGAGTGGAGGACACTGAATGCAAGCCAGTGGAGGGATTGGCAGAGAGGGGTAGCAGACACTGAGTAGAGGTCAGTGGAGGGATTGGCAGAGAGGGGTGGAGGACACTGAATGGAAGCCAGTGGAGGGATTGGCAGAGAGGGGTGGAGGACACTGAATGGAGGCCAGTGGAGGGATTGGCAGAGAGGGGTGGAGCACACTGAATGGAAGCCAGTGGAGGGATTGGCAGAGAGGGGTGGAGGACACTGAATGGAGGCCATTGGAGGGATTGGCAGAGAGGGGTGGAGGACACTGAATGGAGGCCAGTGGAGGGATTGGCAGTGGGGGGTGGCAGACACTGAACGGTTGGTATGGTGGATGAGCCTGGCAACAGTATTCATGATGGACTGGAGGGGGGGGTGGCCTATGTAAAGGTAAGCCAATGAGGAGGGAGTTGCAGTAGTCGAGGCGAGAGATGACCAGGGAGTGATTTAGAAGCTTTGTGGTATCATTGGTTTGGAAGGGGCGTATAATGGAGACGTTGCGGAGGTTGAGGCGACATGATTTGGACAGGGGTTGGATGTGGGCCTGAAAGGACAGTTCAGAATCCAGGGTTACCCCCCGCACCCTGGCATGCAGGGATGGGTTGATAGTGGTGCTATTGATCCTGACCGAGAAATCAGGGGAAGAGGCATGTGGGGAGGAAATATTCTGAGCTCGGTTTTGGATAGATTGAGTTGTAGGAAGCGGAGTGACATCCAGTCTGATATGTCTGTTAGGAAATCGGTGATACATGTGGACACTGATGGGGTGAGCTGAGGAGTAGAGAGATAGATTTGTGTGTCATCGGCATAGAAATGGTATTGGAAACCATGGGAAGCTATCAGCTGACCCAAGGATGAACTCCTGCCTGCCCACCCACTGTAGGCAAAGTGACATACCTGTAAGTTGCTGCATACTTCCAGGTTTAGGGTACGTGCTTGCCCCCCCCCCGGCCAGCACCTGCTCTGACTGTACACCGTAGGAGCCTGACAGCAAGTCCCTGCCAATGATTCGTGGCCAGGACCTGCTGATCGGCTGTGTCCAATCACAGCCCAGAGCCCACACAGGGCTCTGTACAGAAGGAATGATCCCTCTGTTTCTCATCCCTGCAAAGCACTTGCCAAACAAGAGGATTCAGAGGCGCTGGTGGGGGACCCCAGAAGAAGAGGATTGGGGCTGCTCTGTGCAAAACCACTACACAGAGCAGGTAAGTATAACCTGTTAATTATTTAAAAAAAAAAAAAAAACCTAAAAGTTTAAAATTACTTTAAAGTGGCTCCCTCACATATACCCAGAGAAGTGACTGGCCTCTGAAACAAATCATCCTATGTAAGTTGTACCTGTTTATCTACAGCTTTCCTCCCCCTAAATCCATTCAAAGTGCCAAATTTATACAGGATCTCTCAGCTCTGAAAAGCAAGGGGCATGGAGCTTAAGTTACATCCGTAAGGAGGTCTCTGAGAGCTGTTTGGAGGGTAGGGACACCCCCCTTCTTACAGCACACAGAGAGCTGAGGCTGTCAACCGCAGGCTGTGTGCTGGAGGGCCCTTCCCTCTCTCCATTTTTCTCTTGGTGTCAGGAAAACTTGTCAGAAGTGACTTATGTAGATAGCAGACGAAGGAGACAGCTGACAAAAATGACACTCTGGATTGAGACAAGTACACACAATAGAGGGATATGCTTTGTTCATATTTCATGTCTGAGGGTTACGACCATTTTAACTGCAGCAAAGAAAAATCGTTGGCTTTGCTCTCCTGAAGGGCTGTGCAAATCTCAGGACTTTGTTGACAGATAATCCATTGGCAGGTAAAGCAGCTCCTGTATATGTATTTCATCTGCATCTTTATGTGTTAAGTTTACAAAAATATCAGCAGTGCCAGGTTGTATGTTTTCATTGTCACGGGTCCTCTTCCATAATGCTTTGTTGGGCAATCTAATTGTAAAGTGAAAATATCAGTTTTGGGAGGAGATAACCTTTAAACAGAAAAGAGTTTTCATATGGTAATGTTCTTTCTTTTCAGAGAAGGAAGACGGGGATTGCAGTCCAAAACAAGCATCGGATTCCGATCACATGGACCGAAACCCATCTCCTCCCACCAGCGAGGATGAAGAGGAACCGTCGGGAGATTGTATCGGGAACACCGTGTACAGCAAGCATTGGTTCTTCAGCACTCTGACCAAACTGATAGATGTATGTGTGTGACTGAGATCTTCTCAGATTATTCCCGTTCCTCTGTTTTTAGATCACTTTCTTTTTGAAATCCCCTTGCACACTGGGCGCTTAGCCTTGGTGGATGGGGCTCTGGGGTTTAGATGTGGGATGAGGTTGGAGGTGCTTCCCTGCTGATGGCAACCTGTCAAACTCTATAACTGGCTTGACAACTGCTGTGGCTGGGTGGTGCATCTAGTGGTATAAATGTTTAGGACCGTATGCGCCCAGAGAGAGATGACCAGAATGCAAATAGTCCGCTTTTGTCTCTGGGCGCATGGTGCGCTAAACATTTGTACCTCTTAGGGGAACTGTCCTGCCGCAGCAGATGTCAGCGTCTTGATTTTGATGAGCTGGATGGGGCACCTGTGCATGGAGCCTTAGCATTATAATTACAGCCCACGTACAGGTCAACTGTTTTTTTTTTTTTTTTTATAGAAATTTCTCCCCCAGCAATATCAACAAAGAAAGCAGCTCCGTCAACCATACTCACCTTCATTCCACTAATTCCCTTGCAGTGCTTCTTTCCAACCACAAGATGTCCTCAGTCTTCTGGGTAGATTGAGGATATACTGTGAGTGCAGGGCTTCATGGGCGTGCCTCCTGAGGGGTGTCCTCGTGGTGTCCGAAATTCATTGTATTGATGCAGAATGTGGCACTGACATCACTGCATCAGTACCGATCTCTGCATTACATAGGACTGCTCAATGTTGGCGAAAAATGGCAGAGGAAGATGGCCCTCGTCACTTGCGTGTGTGTGTATGTATGTATGTATGTTTATATATATATATATATATATATATATATATATATATATATGTTTATATATATATATATATATATATATATATATATATAAAGAAACTATCCATGTGCGGAAAAAGAGTACATATGCGTGAACACCCCACTGCTGCTGTGTTAGCACATGTAGCAAAACCAATAGCTTAACAAAAGGAACAGCGCTGTGAGATGTATCTTTATTGTAATACCAGTTGGTAAGAATCACAAGGAATGCCTGGGCCAGGATGGACGGCCCGTCCGCTCCAATATGGATGGTATGAGGCAAGGGGTTCTCCTGTCACTGGTGTGGACCACGTGACCGCGGCGTCCCAGAATGACGTCACCACGGTCTATGGAGGAAGCGGGAGGGAGAATCCAACGCTGGAACACAAGCCAAAATGGAGGCCGGTAACCTGGACAACGCATTTCGCTCGCATGAGCCTTGTCAAGGGACTTCCGAGATGCCGCGGTAACATGGTCCACACCAGTGACAGGAGAGCCCCTTGTCTCATACCATCCATATCGGAGCGGACGGGCCGTCCATCCTGGCCCAGGCGTTCCTTGTGATTCTTACCAACTAGTATTACAATAAAGGTACACCTCCCAGCGAGGTTCAACTGTAGCCACTGTCGCAGCGTTTGTTCCTTTTGTTAAGCCATTTATTATTTTTGTCTGCAGGGGCCTGGAAAGCATTGCACCAGAGGTCAGTAGATTGCTGATGCCATGCAGGTCTCATTCAGACCTGTCAGAATATCTGCTTGCCGTACGGGATGTACAGGGTGTACGGGATGTACAGGGTGTACGGGATGTACAGGGTGTACGGGATGTACAGGGTGTACGGGATGTACGGTCAAGTAGATATTCTGACAGTAAGAATGAAGGAGCTACCACATCGCTTAAAGCGCCGTGGTAGTTCATTGAGGGCTACAAGCCGACAGCCGCTAACGCTGTCAGGACTAGTAGTTCCTCATTCCAGTTGACTATGAGTAAGTGACATGGCTGTGTGGGCGGAGCCCACATGGCCAATTTTTTTTTTTAATTTTGCTGCTTGCGAGTGGGGAGAAGATGAAGATCCCCCGCTAGCTAAGGCCGGTCTGAACGTAACATGTTACACACCCTGAATATGGATGTACACCCTGAATATGGATGTAACATGTTACACACCCTGAATATGGATGTACACCCTAAATATGGATGTAACATGTTACACACCCTGAATATGGATGTACACCCTAAATATGGATGTAACATGTTACACACCCTGAATATGGATGTACACCCTAAATATGGATGTAACATGTTACACACCCTGAATATGGATGTACACCCTAAATATGGATGTAACATGTTACACACCCTGAATATGGATGTACACCCTGAATATGGATGTAACATGTTACACACCCTGAATATGGATGTACACCCTGAATATGGATGTAACATGTTACACACCCTGAATATGGATGTACACCCTGAATATGGATGTAACATGTTACACACCCTGAATATGGATGTACACCCTGAATATGGATGTAACATGTTACACACCCTGAATATGGATGTAACATGTTACACACCCTGAATATGGATGTACACCCCGAATATGGATGTAACATGTTACACACCCTGAATATGGACGTACACCCCGAATATGGATGTAACATGTTACACACCCTGAATATGGATGTACACCCTAAATATGGATGTAACATGTTACACACCCTGAATATGGATGTACACCCTAAATATGGATGTAACATGTTACACACCCTGAATATGGATGTACACCCTGAATATGGATGTAACATGTTACACACCCTGAATATGGATGTAACATGTTACACACCCTGAATATGGATGTAACATGTTACACACCCTGAATATGGATGTACACCCCGAATATGGATGTAACATGTTACACACCCTGAATATGGATGTACACCCCGAATATGGATGTAACATGTTACACACCCTGAATATGGATGTACACCCCGAATATGGATGTAACATGTTACACACCCTGAATATGGATGTACACCCCGAATATGGATGTAACATGTTACACACCCTGAATATGGATGTTATATGTTACACACCCTGAATATGGATGTACACCCTGAATATGGATGTACACCCTGAATATGGATGTAACATGTTACACACCCTGAATATGGATGTAACATGTTACACACCCTGAATATGGATGTAACATGTTACACACCCTGAATATGGATGTAACATGTTACACACCCTGAATATGGATGTAACATGTTACACACCCTGAATATGGATGTAACATGTTACGAAAGGTGAACTTATCCTTTAAAGCAGTTCTTGCCCATTACATGATATTAATAATGACTTTTGGAGGTGTGGAGTTTAGGATAGTCAGGGGCAGACAATGAATAGCGGGGAGGGAGTTAGAGCTGCTCAACGGCTATACTGGATCCTCTGTCAGTGTGAGGCCAAAATGTTCATGTTTGTTTGATCGGAGTTTATCTTTTTATATTCTACCCAGACTGTTACTGTGGATAAAGATAAACCGGAGCAAGCGGAAGATGAGGCCAGTGTGGATCTGGAGGAAGACATGGAGAACGACATCTGTAAAATCTGGGACATGTCTATGAATGAGGTAATGTATCTCACATTATTATTATTATACAGTATTTATAAAGCGCCAACAGTTCGCTCAGCGCTGTACAGTACAAAGGGGGACAGAACATGTGACAGAACGATACCAATACAATGCAAAACATGAGGGGATCGAGGGCCCTGCTCTTTCGAGCTTACAATCTAGGAGGGAGGGGACAGGGGCACAGGAGGAGATAGCTGTGGGGGATGGAGTGGTAGGAAGAGTGGATGAGGTCAGCAAGTTAGCAGGGGGTGGGGTAGGCTTCCCTGAAGAGATGGGTTTTCAGGGTGCGCCTAAAGAAGAGGAGAGTAGGTGATAATCTGATGGGTTGGGGCAGGGAGTTCCAGAGGATGGGTGACACCCTGGAGAAGTCCTGGAGGCGGGCATGGGAGGAGGAGACCAGGGAACTAGAGAGAAGGAGGTCTTGTGAGGAGCGGAGTGTGCGTGTTGGGTGGTACTTGGATATTAGGTCAGTGATGTAGTTCGGGACAGTATGGTGGACGGCTTTGTACGTCAGTGTTAGGATTTTGAATTTGATCCGTTGCGCAATCGGAAGCCAGTGGAGGGATTGGCAGAGGATTGGCATTATTTCTATATAATATTAATAATGGAAGAGACCCCAGTGTAAGATCAGGGGTGCGGGTTTTACTGATAAATGTGTAAAAACATTTACTAATGCCCGTCTATATTTACTAATGGATTATAAGAATTTTCTATCTCTGTCTCTATCCATATGGTGTTTCTTTTTCCCTTTTTTCTCTCTCTCTGACACCCCTGGTGTGTTCCTTGGACTTCATGATGCTGTTTGTTCCCTAATGTTCTCTAACAAACCTCTGAGGGCTTCACAGAACCACTGTATTTATAATAGAGGAGGACTCTACTAATTAGGTGACTTCTGAAGACAATTGGTTACACTAGATTTTAGTTAGGGGTAAAGGGGGCTGAATATAAATGCATGCTACACTTTTCAGGTGTTTTCTTTGCAAAAATGTTGAAAACCATTCCTCATTTTCCTTCAATTTCACAATTATGTGTCACTTTGTGTTGGTCTATCACATAAAATCCCAATAAGTACATTGATGTTTTTGGTTGTAACATGACAACATGGGGAAAATTTCAAGGGGTACGAATACTTTTTCAAGGCACTATTTCTCTCCTGCTCTCTCTGCCTATCTCTCTATATCTACAGTTGCAAGAAAAAGTATGTGAACCCCTTGGGATTACGTGGAGTTTTGCATGAATTGGGCATAAAATGTGCGGAGGGAGCATCATGGTTTGGGGCTGCTTTGCTGCCTCAGGGCCTGGACGGATTGTTGTCATTGATGGGAAATTAATTCCAGAGTTTATCAAGACATTTTGCAGGAAAACGTACAACCATCTGTCCGCCAACTGAAGCTCCGCAGAGGATGGGTGATGCAACAGGACAATGACCCAAAGCATACAAGTAATTCAACAAAACAATGGCTGCAACAGCACAGAATACGCCTTCTGGAGTGGCCCAGTCAGAGTCCTGACCTCAACCCGATTGAAATGCTGTGGCATGACCTTAAGAGAGAGATTCACACCAGACATCCCAAGAATATTGCTACACTGAAACAGTTTTGTGAAGAGGAGTGGTCCAAAATGACTCCAGATCGTTGTGCAGGTCTGATCTGCAACTACAGGAAATGTTTGGTTGAGGTTATTGCTGCCAAAGGAGGGTCACCCAGTTATTAAGTCCAAAGGTTCACATACTTTTTCCTCCCTGCACTGTGAATGTTTACATGTTATGTGCAATTAAACCATGGCAACATCTAATGTTTGTGTAGTATTATGTTCAGTAGACTGTGTTCTTCTATTGTTGTGACTTAGATGACGTTCAGAGCACATTTTATGCCCAATTCATGCAAAACTCCACGTAATCCCAAGGGGTTCACATACTTTTTCTTGCAACTGTATTTTCCCTCTCACTATAATCTTCTCTAGTTTATATCTAATCTTCTCTCTATCCATCTATCTACCACGCTCTCTAATATTTATCTTATTCTCTAATCTCTCTCTGTTACATTCTTCTCTCTATCTTGTGTACTCTATTTTTACATTCTATATATCTTTTCATTCTTCTATTTATCTACTGTGTAAAATAAATATATATTTAATTTATATTTTTTATTTTTTTATTATTATATATATATTTTTTTTTTCTCTTGTTATCTAATCTCTGTTTGTCTGTCTTGCAAATAGCTGCCTGTAGATATGAAGGTCGAGCAGCACAATGGCTAAGTGGTTAGCACTTATGCCTGGCAGTACTCGGGTCGCTGGTTTAAATCCCAACCACGGCACCACCTGCCTGGAGTTTGCATGTTCTCCCTGTGCCTGCGTGGGTTTCCTCCGGGTATTCTAGTTTCCTCCCACACTCCAAAGACACACTGGTAGGTTAATTGGCTCTTGTCTAAATTGTCCCTATGAATGTGAGTTAGGGACCTTAGATTGTACGCTCCTTGAGGGTTAGGGACTGATGTGAATGTACAGTATAGAAAACACTGCCCCCAAATGCTGTTGTCACTAGAACAGGAAATCTTCCAATGGGGACACTAATCTGGTGACTCCTCACTTTGGAGGGATTTTCTGACACTTCCTGTTTGGCTATGGGACAGGAAGTGAAAGGAATTCTCCACAATGGGACACAGATGGCAAAAAAAAAAAGAATTGGATGCATTATACCCCTCCCTTACTTTATGCAAAGTGAAAAAATCCAGTTTTGCCTTTCATTCTACTTGTACAGCCTCTCTAATAGGGCCTCCCTGCTACTCCAGGCCCCAAGTCCCTAGTATGTGTATGTAGGAATGTGAGTTAGAGACCTTAGATTGTACACCCCTTGAGGGTCAGGGACTGATGTGAATGTACAATATATATGTAAAGCGCGGAGTACATTGATGGCACTATATAAGTACCTGAAATAAATAAACAGCAACTTTAAGCCCGGGTTCACACTGATGCGGTGCGGAATTCGCATCGTTTTCTGTGCAAATTCTGCAGCGCATCAGAATCGCACCCTGTTCATAATAATAATAATAATAAATAAATTAGGTTGGTTTACCTAAATAATATCTGTTACGATTTTTAGAGTAGCCGTAATGTATTGTAATGTAATGTAATCTATACACACAGAAATTGCGCTGGCGGATCTTAGCAGAAGCAGATGACAAAGAAATTAGATAAATTACGTGCATCTATGTATATATTTATTGTATTACTGGAGTTCCACTTTACACTTCTATTTTGCATCATCCTCATAAATGGACGTTCATACAGATGGTCCGGTGACTCTGTAGTTTGTACATAATGGTGAAGACTACATGGGGTTTATTTACTAAAGCTGGAGAGTCCAAAATCAGACTCCCTTCTGCATAGAAACCAATCGGCTTCCAGGTTTCATTTCCAAAGCTTCATTGAACAAGCTGAGGTTAGAAGCTGATTGGTTTCTATGCAGAAGGGAGTCTGATTTTGGACTCTCCAGCTTTAGTAAATAAACCCCCATGTGTCCCATCTTCTATATTTAGTTGCTTCTCTTTCCTTTTAGATGAGTCTTTTTTAGATTCTCCGTTGGGTTTATCTTTCCTGCTGTGCATAGCATGTGGTTAGTTATGTTTTTAACATCCTGGCTGGTACACCACTATGCCACCCCTCTACCCCTGGCAGTGTACCTGCAGATAATTTTTTTTCTTAATTGGCATTTTTAAAGGTCGGGCATCTAGTTTCAGATAATTCACTTGGGAGTTTCCAGTTCTTGCCCAAATATCTGGAAATGTCAGATTCAGATTAACCTTTTGGGTTTGAATGTTGGTTATATTGTTTTTGGGATCTGTTGGAACACACAGGTAAAAGTACTTAACCTCCTCGGCGGTCTGATTCTTTCCGAATTTTTGTGCTGAAAGCGGTACCATTTTTTTGCATGGAAATATGTAGTTTTTTTTATTGTAGGCTGTAATTTTTAGAAATAACTCACTGAAATCTGTCTGAACAAGATTCTAGTAAACAATCCCGGGTATGATAAAACTTGAAACACGAAATCATAAATTATAATATAATAAATAATCATAAAAAATAATAATATAATAATAATACATTTAATTCAATAATATAATCAAACCAAAAACACTGAAATGTGAAATAGAGCGCCAAGTTCGCACATCACTGAGCAAAGTCGCAGAATCGTTTTCAGTGTCTGATGAGGAATTTCCCCCACGAATCATTATCACTCAATTCTGCAAGTGGTTCTGATTTACTATCGCTGTTCTCTAGCCGGTCTAAAACCGCTTTTGACGTAAAGGGACGCTTTTTGGACGCCATGGACGTTTCTCAGTTTCCAGGCAGAAAGAACAGTAAAAATGCAGGCAGGGCGCCGGACAAAGCACTCGGGACAAAATGTATGTGAAAGGCATTGAAACAGCAATGACAGCAAAAATGACATTTTTTAAAAATTTAAATTTTCCCGCCGGTTCCGGCGCCCGTGCGTCCCAACGTCACAGGGACCGGAACACAGAAGCCAGATACCGGCATCGGCCGGAGGAGATGGCCGGGGACGCTGCAGGGGACACATCGCGGGAGCGAAGGACAAGGTAAGTGCTGCAGGGATCCCCAGAGCAACGCCACATGGTAAGCCCGGGTGTAGCTCGGGGTTACCGCTCTTGGTATAGAAATTTTACCCCGAGCTACACTCGGGAATATCGCCAAGGAGGTTAAAGGTGGGAGGGATCAGGGGGTATGTTTTGCTTGTGATATCCCCCATAATTTACAGAGACTGAGCATTATAATATATACAAATATCCCGTTATGTCATTACATCTCCCTATACTGCTTCTTGTTGTTTCACCTTCTTCTGTGCATTTGGGGGCAGTGCTTTCTATACTGTACATTCACATCAGTCCCTAACCCTCAAGGGGTGTACAATCTAAGGTCCCTAACTCACATTCATACATACTAGGGCCAATGTAGACAGGAGCCAATTCACCTACCAGCATGTCTTTGGAGTGTGGAAGGAAACCGGAGCACCCGGAGGAAACCCACGCAGGCACAGGGAGAACATGCAAACTCCAGGCAGGTGGTGCCGTGGTTGGGATTTGAACCAACGACCCCAGTACTGCCAGGCAGAAGTGCTGACCATTTAGCCACTGTGCTGCCCGATGTTTGACCTGTTTATGTATTTCCTTCATGCAATATTATGTGTGATGCAAACAACATCAAAAACACAAAAGAAAACATCACAACAATAATACAGACAACATAACAGGAACGTTTTCTGAAGTTTAGATCGCCCTCTTGTGTTGAAAGCGGAGTTTACAGTTTATATTCCAAAAAAGAAGGCACTAAAAACCAGAGAACCTTATGACAGCTTGTGTGTGATAGAGAACGAAGATGAAGGCTGCGATTAGGATTCTGTGCTTTCAAAGCCACCACCAGTGGTATCACATTAGCCGTAGCAGCCTATGCAGCTGTGTTGGGGCCTGGGGTAGCAGGGAGGCCCTATTAGAGAGGCTGTACAAGTGAAACGAAAGGCAAAACTGGATTTTTTCACTTTGCATAAAGTAAGGGAGGGGTATAATCCATCCAATTCTTTTTTTTTTTTTTTTTTTTTTTTGAGCCATCTGTGTCCCATTGGGGAGAATTCCTTTCACTTCCTGTCCCATAGCCAAACAGGAAGTGTCAGAAAATCCCTCCAAAGTGAGGAGTCACCAGATTAGTGTCCCCATTGGAAGATTTCCTGTTCTGGTGACAACAGCATTTGGGGGCAGTGCTTTCTATACTGTACATTCACATCAGTCTCTAACCCTCAAGGGGTGTACAATCTAAGGTCCCTAACTCACATTCATACATACACATACTAGGGACAATTTAGACAGGAGCCAATTCACCTACCAGCATGTCTTTGGAGTGTGGGAGGGAAATGGAGTACCCGGAGGAAACCCACGCAGGCACAGGGAGAACATGCAAACTCTAGGCAGGTGGTGCCGTGGTTGGGATTTGAACCAGCGACCCCAGTACTGCCAGGCAGAAGTGCTAACCACTTAGCCACTGTGCTGCCCCATGCCTCCAATCATCTCTATGGTCTAAGAAACCGGAAGCTACGAGCACTTCATCATTTCCGCTTTGCCGCCAGGTATAAACAGCGCCAATTTAAAATTGGGAAAGCATCTGATCACACCGATCTTGGTGTGATCAGATGCTTTAAGGGCAGAGGAGAGCTCTAAAGTCTAATAGACCCCATATTTCTCAGGAAAGAGTACCTGTCACTGCCTATTGCTATCACGGGGGGATATTTACATTTCCTGTGATAACAATAAAAGTGATTACAAAAAAAAAAAAATAAAAGGTTCAGTGTTAAAATGATTAAAAAAAAAAAAAGCAAAATAAATAATTGGAAAAAAAAAATTACCCCCACCCCCATTCCCGTGCTTGCACACAAAGGCAAACACAAGCAGTGGTCCCGTGGCAGTATGTAAAAAGAGATTGCACCATGCATGTAAGGTATCACCGTGAACGTCAGATCCAGGGCAGTAACTCTAGCACTAGATCTCCTGTGTACATATAAAGTGGTCACCTGTAAAGGCTTTTAAATATGTCGCTGTTGTACGGGGTGTGCGCAATTTTAAAACCTGTCATGTTTGGTATCCGTTTACTTGGTATAATATCTTTTATTTTTATCAAACAATATGGCAATACAGTCAGGTCCATAAATATTGGGACATCGACACAATTCTAACATTTTTGGCTCTATACACCACCACAATGGATTTGAAATGAAACAAACAAGATGTGCTTTAACCATAGACTGTCCGCTTTAATTTGAGGGTATTTACATCCAAATCAGGTGAACGGTGTAGGAATTACAACAGTTTGCATATGTGCTTCCCACTTGTTAAGGGACCAAAAGTAATGGGACAATTGGCTTCTAAGCTGTTCCATGGCCAGGTGTGTGTTATTCCCTCATTATCCCAATTACAATGAGCAGATAAAAGGTCCAGAGTTCATTTCAAGTGTGCTATTTGCATTTGGAATCTGTTGCTGTCAACTCTCAAGATGAGATCCAAAGAGCTGTCACTATCAGTGAAGCCATCATTAGGCTGAAAAAACAAACCCATCAGAGAGATAGCAAAAACATTAGGCGTGGCCAAAACAACTGTTTGGAACATTCTTAAAAAGAAGGAACGCACTGGTGAGCTCAGCAACACCAAAAGACCCGGAAGACCACGGAAAACAACTGTGGTGGATGAGCGAAGAATTCTTTCCCTGGTGAAGAAAACACCCTTCACAACAGTTGGCCAGATCAAGAACACTCTCCAGGAGGTAGGTGTATGTGTGTCAAAGTCACCAATCAAGAGAAGACTTCACCAGAGAGAATACAGAGGGTTCACCACAAGATGGAAACCATTGGTGAGCCTCAAAAACAGGAAGGCCAGATTAGAGTTTGCCAAATGACATGTAAAAAAGCCTTCACAGTTCTGGAACAACATCCTATGGACAGATGAGACCGACATCAACTTGTACCAGAGTGATGGGAAGAGAAGAGTATGGAGAAGGAAAGGAACTGCTCATGATCCTAAGCATACCACCTTATCAGTGAAGCATGGTGGTGGTAGTGTCATGGCGTGGGCATGTATGGCTGCCAATGGAACTGGTTCTCTTGTATTTATTGATGATGTGACTGCTGACAGAAGCAGCCGGATGAATTCTGAAGTGTTTCGGGAATATTATCTGCTCATATTCAGCCAACTGCTTCACAACTCATTGGACGCTTCACAGTGCAGATGGACAATGACCCAAAGCATACTGCAAAAGCAACCAAAGAGTTTTTTAAGGGAAAGAAGTGGAATGTTCTGCAATGACCAAGTCAATCACCTGACCTGAATCCGATTGAGCATTTCACTTGCTGAAGACAAAACTGAAGGGAAAATGTCCCAAGAACAAGCAGGAACTGAAGACAGTTGCAGTAGAGGCCTGGCAGAGCATCACCAGGGATGAAACCCAACGTCTGGTGATGTCTATGCGTTCCAGACTTCAGGCTGTAATTGACTGCAAAGAATTTGCAACCAAGTATTAAAAAGTGAAAGTTTGATTTATGATTATTATGCTGTCCCATTACTATTGGTCCCTTAACAAGTGGGAGGCACATATGCAAACTGTTGTAATTCCTACACCGTTCACCTGATTTGGATGTTAAAGCTGACAGTCTGCAGTTAAAGCACATCTTGTTCGTTTCATTTCAAATCCATTGTGGTGGTGTATAGAGCCAAAAATGTTAGAATTGTGTCCATGTCCCAATATTTATGGACCTGACTGTATATTGTGTTTTTGTGCATTACAATTCTAAAAAGTGTATCTTTTCCAAACAAATTGTGTTGTAAAAATCGCTGCGCAAATATTGTGTGACCTAAAAGATTTCAACAGCAACTACTTTATTCTCTAGGGCCTCTATTTTTAAAAAAAATGATAATGTTTGGGGGTTCAAAAAAAGTTTTTTATCAAAACAAAAAGTGTCAAAAAAACCTTGGTCTTCAAGTGGTGAGAATAGTGGGGGATGTCTGGCGTAAACTTCTAATGTTGGCCCTGAAATGTCAGGATAGTAGAAGCATCCCAACCCTCCCCTCATGCACTCTGCACATGTTCAGTTGCTCTCTATTCTTGGCACTGTGCCTAAAATCAGAGCCTCTAGAGGCCAATCAGCTGACAGCTTTAAGATTTACTGTTGCTGAAGGGGGAAGAAAGCAACAGGAATGACAGACCGTGCAGGGGGAACACAGATTATGGAAGGAGAAAGAAAAGCAGGGGAGGTGACAGGACAAACTCTGCTGCCAGGAAGACACAAGTGTGTTAAACTTTCAGCCCGGGTTCACACTGATGCTGTGCAGAATTTGCAGCGGATTTTGTGCGAATTCTGCGCTGCATCACAATTGCCCCCCGTTCATGCGAACCGCTGCAGATGTGTATATTAACACCCCAAAATTGGTTCGCAAAACGCGGTGCGATGTACAGAATCAGAACGCATAGGTGTGAATACCAATGTGATCCAATTCTAGTGCGGACCAAAAAAAGGGTCCTGCACCTTTTTGGTGCAGTGCGGTTTGAGCCATACAAAATGTATGGCTGAAATCGCACCGCACAGAATTCACAAGTGATTTGAACAGGAATGCAGTGCGGTTCCTGTGCGAATCTCATGCGATATGCCACACTGCATATGTGTGAACCCGGGCTCAAGGATAGTGTCTTATCTTCCTGATATTCTCTCATTTCTTCCTTGCCAGCAGCAGCCTGTGAACTGCAGCACTTTAAAGCTTCTGTCAACCCTCCTCTCTAGCTGAACCAAGACATACAAGGCCTGAAATGTATACAATTTAATTACAGAAAGTGACATATAGTTTGTGAAACCAAGGAGAGAGGAGAGTTCTCAGTAAGGAAGTGACTGCTCTGGGCTTCAGCAAAATGGCAGCTCCAGCAAGAGGAAATAGGAGCAAAGCTGGAGGCAGTTTACAGCACACACTAATTTTGGTAGCAGAATTATTAATGTGGAATGTATGTTCTTTTATTAAAGATCATGAATTGTTATCAGACTGTTATGGGTAAAATCAGGTCCTGGCAGGGCTGTGCTGTTTGCAGAGCAGTGTAAATGTCAGAACTGGATTGGGTGGAAATACAAATCCTTTGCCAGGTCTACTGCTCCATTGTGTGTATGGCACCTTTGTGTTTAGCAGTTTGCTTGGAGTTCAACATTAACTGTTTCAGCGAAGATGCCTTCCTCCATACTAGTTTTACATTTAAACGACAGAATTCTATATGATTTCATCTCATTTTGCTAAAAATTGCTTCAAAAACATCCGGTGAGCCCCGTTTTCCCAGGTCTGCCTCACCTTTAGAAGAAAGCTGCTAAAACTGTTATTTTATTTTCTTCCAGGAGGTGGCGCAGTTTCTGGTGGAGTTCAATGCAACAGATATATTATTAGGAGTCATTGCAAAATCGAAATGTAATCGGCTGACGGTAAGTAGGAATTTAAGACTAATGCAGGCCATAGATGGGTCAAAAATCGGCCGATTTTTCGGCCGAAAATAAAATCGGCCGATTTTCGGATTGTTAGTGGGCTATTTGTTCGGCCGTTTTTCGGTATTTTGGCCGTTTTTTTTTATCGGTAAAGTTGGAAAAAAAATTGGCCGATTTTGCCGATCGGCCGATTTTCACGGCGATAATGGGCAAATCGGCCAATTTTTTCTACCGATAAAAAATCTGCGCATGAGCAGTGACCTGCAAGAGCGAGACAAAAAAGAAGAGGAAGAAGAAGAGGATGAAGATGAAGAAGAAGAAGAAGAGGATGATGAAGAAGAAGAAGAGGATGATGAAGAAGAAGAAGAGGATGATGAAGAAGAAGAAGAGGATGATGATGATGAAGAAGAGGAGGAGGATGATGATGAAGAAGAGGATGAAGAAGAAGAGGAGGATGATGATGAAGAAGTAGTAGTAGAAGAAGAAGAGGATGATGATGAAGAAGAGGATGAAGAAGAAGAAGAGGATGATGATGAAGAAGAGGATGATGATGAAGAAGAGGATGATGATGATGAAGAAGAGGATGATGATGATGAAGAAGAGGATGATGATGAAGAAGAAGAGGATGATGATGAAGAAGGAGAAGAAGAAGAGGATGACGATGATGAAGTAGAAGAAGAAGAAGAGGATGACGATGATGAAGTAGAAGAAGAAGAAGAGGATGACGATGAAGAAGTAGAAGAAGAGGATGACGATGAAGAAGTAGAAGAAGAAGAGGATGACGTTGAAGAAGTAGATGATGATGAAGAAAAAGAAGAGGATGATGATGAAGAAGAAGAAGATGAGGATGATGAAGAAGAAGATGATGATGAAGAAAAAGAAGAGGATGATGATGAAGAAGAGGAGGATGATGATGAAGAAGGAGAAGAAGGATGAAAAATAAGAGGAATTCCAGTCTGGCAAAAAGTGTCCCTGCAGAGAGCTCTGCTATTTCTTTGACAGTTCTTTGACATTTACAGCGGTTGCAACATTGTATCTATTTGTTTCCAAATAAAAACATCTGTATCCTAAATGGATACAAATAGATACATTGTTGCAACCGCTGTAAATGTCAAGGAACTGTCAAAGAAATAGCAGAGCTCTCTGCAGGGACACTTTTTGCCGGCTGTAGACGGGATGAAAATCGGCCGATTTTTTTTTTTTACCATTGGTGGTAACGTCGGCCGCTTGAACGACCGATTTTTCGTTTTTTAAAAAGAAAAATTGGCCGTTTTTTTCCCCGTCTATGGCCTGCATAAGTCTAAGGTCCCCATGCACACTAGGTATCCTAAAAACGTTTTGTCGCATTTTTATCATGCATTTAATGCACATTTTTGAACGTTAGCGTTTACAAGTAGTATTTTCCAAACATGCCCCTCAGCTCATTTTTCACTCCTGAATGCCGACAATATAGTGTGTGTGTGTATATAATATTAGATAGAGATTGACAGAGAGAGAAACATATGTGTGTGTGTGTAAATATATATATATATTATGTACAGTTGTGTTCAAAATAATAGCAGTGTGTTGAAAAAAGTGAATAAAGCTCAAAATCCTTCTAATAGCTTTTATTTCCATCCACACAAATACATTGGGAACACGACACATTCTATTCCAAATCACAACATGAAGAAAAATACATCAAATTTGTGTTCCTCTAAAGGTGAATATTAGACGGTTCAAAAAAAATCGCAGTGTTTGTATTCTTCTTTACAAACTCAAACATTCACTATATAAACTGAGAAATGTTTGAAGATTTTGCTTTCCTTTGAATGACTTCATGAATATTTGGTTGTAGTCGCACTGTTTCTGAGAACTGCTGTACATCTGTGTTGCATGGAGTCACCCAACTTCTGGCCCCTGTGATCAGGTATTCCAGCCCAGGATGATTGGACTACATTCCACAGTTCTTCTCTATTTCTTGGTTTTGCCTCAGAAACTGCATTTTTGATGTCACCCCACAAGTTTTCTATTGGATGAAGATCCGGGGATTGGGCTGACCACTCCATAACGTCCATCTTGTTGGCCTGGAACCAAGATGTTGCACGTTTACTGGTGTGTTTGGGGTCGTTGTCTTGTTGGAACACCCATTTCAAGGGCATTTCCTCTTCAGCATAAGGCAGCATGACCTCTTCAAGTATTCTGATGTATTCAAACTGATCCATGATCCCTGGTATGCGATAAATAGGCCCAACACCGTAGTATGAGACACATCCCCATATCATGATGCTTGCACCACCATGCTTCACAGTCTTCACAGTGTACTGTGGCTTGAATTCAGTGTTTGGGGGTCGTCTGACAAACTGTCTCCGCCCACTAGACCCAAAAAGAACAATCTTACTTTCATCAGTCCACAAAATGTTGTGCCATTTCTCTTTAGGCCGGTCAATGTGCTCTTTGGCAGATTGTAACCTCTTCAGCACACGTCTTTTTTCCAACAGTGGGACTTTGCGGGGACTTCTTGCAGATAGCTTGGCTTCACATCGGCGTCTTCTAATTGTAACAGTCCTCACAGGGAACGTCACACCTTCTTTCATCTTCCTGGAGCTGATTGTTGGCTGAGTCCGCGCCATTTTGGCTATTCCTCTATCCATTCCAATGGTAGTTTTTTGCTTTCTTCCACGTCTTTCAGGTTTTGGTTGCCATTTTAAAGCATTTGCGATCATTTTAGCTGAGCAGCCGATCATTTTCTGCACTTCTTTATATGTTTTCCCCTCTCCAATCAACTTTTTAATCAAGGTACTCTGTTCTTCTGAACAATGTCTGGAACGACCCATTTTCCTCAGAATTTCAGAGAGAAATGCACTGTAACCAGCATGTCCAACATTTGCTGCCTTCCTTCCTTAAATAAGGGCAATAATTGCCACCGGTTTTCAAAGAATGAATGACCTCACTAATAGAACTCCACACTGCTATTATTTTGAACACGCCCCTTTCAATGAGTGATTCAATGACACAGAATCAGCAGCATGCATGTCATGACTGTTGGGTCTGTTGGATTTCTATGACTCTACGACACCTGCTAGGAAATTATTCGCCATGTAGAAATATTTCTACCAAAAACAGTGATTGATCCGGTTAGTGATGTCTGACTGCTATTATTTTGAACACAACTGTATATAAAAAAAACCCTCCATCCAAGAATAAATTAATAAAATGTAACAGTTTAATAAAATTATTTTAAATAATATTAACAAAAATCTCTGTCTATATATGAGATTTTTGTTAATATTATTTAAAATAATATTATTAAACTGTTGCATTTTATTTACTTTTGGAGGTTCTTTTTTCATTTTTTTTTTTTTTTGGTTCTCTGTCAATCTCTAATTTCTCTCTCTCGCTCTCATATATATATATATATATATATATATATATATATATATACACACTATATAAGCTTTGGAGGGTTTTTTTCTGCCATTAAACTCCAGAAAACACCTATAGTTTGCTTGGACACATAAACTAACATAAAGGGGAGTTAAGAGAGAAATTAAAAAAAAAAAAAAAAAAAAAACCTCAGCCGCCTGTTGAAGCAGGTTTTTTGATCTGCAGTGTGCATGAGCTCTAATGAGTTGCTGTGTGCAAATGATGCATTTAATATGGATTGGCCCTTTTAATTTATCCATTCAGCTAGACTGAGCCTCAATCTTGTATGATGTCTCCTCTGTGCAGGAAATCTGTGTGGGGATTCTGGGTAACATGGCGTGCTTCCCGGAGACCTGCCTGAACCTCAGCAGCAACAATGACTTGGGGTGAGTTTTAGTCCTGTATGAAGACATAGAAATAAACCTGATAGCAGTGGAAGTACCTGAGCCTGACCTGGTAACAGCCTCTTGCAGTCCTCACACAGCAGAGCTCATACTGAGAGAGGGAGAAGCAACACAGGAAGCCATCGAGCATGCTGACAGGAGGAGAGAAAACAGAGGGATTGGCTTGTCAGTCTGTTGATTCTTCTTTCTCTGTCCAGTTACAGAGAGTGGAAGAGAGGAACAAGCAAGCGTTACTTACCTACATTTCCCCCAATTATTACTTCCAAGTAAGCAAGTGGTGAGGAGGTGACACAATGCCTCCTCACCACCTGTCAAGTGCACTCTGATGAGCGATCCGAGTGCAGATTGCATTTCAGAGAGTACCTCACATGTGAACAAGCCCTTAGTATTGCCCAGAGGCGTATTAATGAATCATGGGGCCTCGTAGCAAAACTTTGATGCCTCCTCAGGCTAATTCTCTCTATAGCAGCAGCTGCTTCTTACTACATACTGTGACTAGCACCATTCTGAGGTCTGAATTCAGCTCTTCTATACTAAAAACCTCACAATTTTAGTTTTCCTTATAATAAGGAATAGAGTTTGGAGAGATTAGAACTCCTGTCAGGTGTCCCTGGCCGGGAGATTCACCCTCCATATTTGACCGGTTTATAGTTGTTAGAAAAAGTGAAAGAAAATCCTGAATTTTGGGTTGTCCCCAGAACAGGAAATCTTCCAGTGGGGACACTAAGCTGGTGACTCCTCACTTTGGAGGGATTTTCTCACACTTCCTGTTTGGCTATGGGACAGGAAGTGAGATGAATTCTCTCCAATGGGACACAGATGATGCTAAAAAAATCTGATGGATTATACCCCTCCCTTACTTTATGCAAAGTGAAAAAAATCCAGTTTTGCCTTTCATTCCACTTGAACAGCCTCTCTAATAGGACCTCCCTTGTACCCCAGGCCCCAACACAGCTGCATGGGCTGCTACAGCTAATGTGATACCGCTGGTGGTGGCTTTCAAAGCACAGAATCATAATAATCTTCGTTTTCTATCACACACAAGCTACTGGAAGGCTCTCCAGTTTTCAGTGCCTTCTTTTTGGAATATAAACTGTAAACTCCGCTTTCAACACAAGAGGGCGATCTAAACTTCAGAAAAAGTTCCTGTTATGTTGTCTGTATTATTGTTGTGATGTTTTCTTTTGTGTTTTTGATGTTGTTTGCATCACACATAATATTGCATGAAGGAAATACATAAACAGGTCAAACATCGGGCAGCACAGTGGCTAAGTGGCCAGCACTTCTGCCTGGCAGTACTCGGGTCGTTGGTTCAAATCCCAACCACGGCACCACCTGCCTGGAGTTTGCATGTTCTCCCTGTGCCTGTGTGGGTTTCCTCCGGGAAATCCGGTTTTCTTCCACACTCCAAAGACATGCTGGTAGGTGACTTGTCTCCTGTCTAAATTGTCCCTAGTATGTGTATGTATGAATGTGAGTTAGGGACCTTAGATTGTACGCCCCTTGAGGGTTAGGGACTGATGTGAATGTACAATATATATGTAAAGCGCGGAGTACATTGATGGCGATATATAAGTACCTGAAATAAATAAACAGCAACTTTAAGGCTGGGTTCACACTGATGCTGTGCGAAATTTGCAGCGTTTTCAGTGCGAATTCCAAACCGCATCAGAATCGCACCCCTTTCATACGAACCGCTGCGGGTGTATATGTTAACAACACCCCGATCATCGGTCTGCAAAACGCTGTGCGATGTGCAGAATCGGATCATCTAGGTGTGAATACCCGTGCGATCTGATTCTAGTGCGGACTAAAAAAGGGTCCTGCATGTTTTTGGTGCGGTGCGATTTGAGCCATACAAAATGTACAGCTCCAATCGCACCGCACACAAATCGCATGTGACTTGTACAGGAATGCAGTGCGGTTCCTGTGTGAATCACATGCGATAAACCGCACTGCTGTAGTGTGAACCTAGGCTCAAGTGGAACTGCACTGCATCTGAGCACTGCAAACCAAAAATGCGATTTAATTCATTAATATTCAAAGCAAACTCACCCCCACCCATCCATCCATGTCTCCATGCTTTATTTTGCTGAGAAATCAATTTAAAAAGCACCCCCCCCCCCCGGCATTGCTGGCCGTGGCCCCCTTGAGTAAGGGCAGATGATTCATGTAGCATTTACATCCTGGAATCCATCTTCCCTTAAATCTGGCATAGGCTGAACTGAGAACCATCCTTCCCCGCCTAAAGGACTGCTGGGATGTATGACGTCATTTGCCTAGGCAGGAAACCAGGAAGTAACTGAAGAAATGTGAAAAAAAAAAAAACAGTTTAAAACAAGTAAATATGATATACTTTCCTATCTGTTTGCTATTGCTAGCAGCCAAAGGATTGAAAATAGTCAATGCTGATTTAATGCTGATCCACTTTAAGGCAGACCATTCATTTAGAGGGAACTGCCAAAACAAAAGACTAAAAACCGGACCTGAACCCCTTTTTTTTTTTTTTTTTTTTTTTTAAATAAAACTGCACACCGCATCACACATACTGTACATGCACTGTGAGGTGCTGCAGCACAGGTCCATCCATACCTATTGCACATGTGCGATGGAGTGTCACATCAGCACTACAGCACAGACGTATTATTTCAGGTACATATACAGCGCCATCAATGTACGCAGCGCTTTACATATATATTGAACATTCACATCAGTCCCCAACCCTCAAGGGGCGTACAATCTAAGGTCCCTAACTCACATTCATACATACACATACTAGGGACAATTTAGACAGAATCCAATTAACCTACCAGCATGTCTTTGGAGTGTGGGAGGAAACCGGAGCACCACCGGAAGAAATCCACGCAGGCACAGGGAGAACATGCAAACTCCATGCAGGAGGCGCCATGGTCGGGAACCGAACCCATGACCCATTTACTGCAAGGCAGATGTGCTAACCACTAAGCCACTGTGCCGACTTCTCGTGCTGCTTCTACTTCTCCCAGTCTAAGTTCTGTTGTACAGGGGCTGCAAGCAGGTGATACTTGGTCAAATTCAGGTACTTGCACTGCTTGATTTTAAATAAATACATGTAATGATATATGAACGATTACAGCACTTACAACACTTCAGTAATTTGCGTCTTTTATATCTACCTCACTCTCTCAATCAACATGGATTATTTTGAATCCTTCTGCTGCTAGTATTAGTAAATAGATAGGAAAGCAGATTATATTTGCTTGTTTTAAACTTTTGTTTTTGCATTTCTTCAGTTACTTCCTGGTTTCCATGCCTAGGCAAATGATGTCATAAATCCCAGGAGTCTTCAGGAGGGGAGAGAGAGTTCTCAGCTCAGCCTATGCCTGAGCTAAGGGCAGATGGGTTCTAGGAAGTAAATGCTACGGGAATCATCTGCCCTTACTCAAGATGGCCGCTACCAGAAATACCAGGGGGTGTTTTTGCAAAGTGATTTCGTAGCAAAAAAAAAAACTTGGAGACATGGATGGGGGTATTTGCTTTGAATATTAACAATGAAATATAAAGCATTTTTGGTTTGTGGTGTTCAGACGCAGTGCAGTTCCACTGTTTGTTTTTTTTTAAATCAGCACAAGGGACATTTTATTTATTTATTTATTTATTATGGGTACTTATATAGCGCCGTCAATGTAGACAGCACTTTACATATATATTGTACATTCACATCAGCCCCTAACCCTCAAGGGGCGTACAATCTAAGGTCCCTAACTCACATTCATACATACACATACTAGGGACAATTTAGACAGAAACCAATTCACCTACCACCATGTCTTTGGAGTGTGGGAGGAAACCGGAGTACCCGTAGGAAACCCACGCAGGCACAGGGAGAACATGCAAACTCCAGGCAGGTGGTGCCGTGGTTGGCATTCAAACCAATGACCTTAGTACTGCCGGTTGGAAGTACTAACCATTTAGCCACTGTGTGGGACATTACTTACAGTCAATTTTGTGTGCCCCTTGTGCTGATGGCTGGTGCTTTATTTGAAATCTTCCATCCTCAGATTAACCCCCTGACCCCACACTGGAAATTGTACAGTAGTGGGGGGGTATTAGAGCCAAGGGACTTGTCATATGCAATCATCAAGAGTGCAGACTATGCCCCCCACCCTTTCCTCCCCCCTTCTCTATTCATAGAAGCCGTACTATAGCTTCCATTATTATTTATATTTTTATACAGGATTTATATCGTGTCAACAGCTTGCGCAGCGCTTTACAAAATGAAGGTGGACATTACAGTTTACAGTTCAGTTTGGTACAAGAGGAAACAGAGGGCCCGGCTCGTTAGAGTGTACAGACCCTACAATCTATTAATGAGAAAAGCTCTATGAATGGAGGAGGCGGACTTTTCTTTCATCTGTCCTCCTCCATTCATAGATCAGTTTTTATCCATAGATCGCTTTTCATTCATAGAAGCTATAGTACGTCTTCTCTGAGTGGAGGAGGAGGTCAGAAAGGGTGGGCATAGTCCGCACTCTTGATTAGTGCATATGATCAGTCCCTTGGCTCTATTAAACCCCCACGCTGCTGTAATGTGTTTTTTTTTTTTTAATTAAAATTTTTTATTAAATTTAGGATTTAGCATCAACTTTACCGACCCGTATAATGACAATATAACCATTTTATCATGATACAGCACAGAAGTCACAATGATTTTGCCAATTCCACAATGCCCAATTGTAAGTATTTGTGCTTTTTTTTTTTTTTTTTTTTTTTTTTAAGGGAAGTTCTTCTTCTGCTACTGAGTGACACAGACCCACCAACATTGCTAGAGACCTCCAGGTATGTCTGTTATTGAAACAGTGAAGTGGTGAGCGAACGACCAGATATGATTATTGCACCACATCCCTTAAAATTGCAAATATTCAATAGAGAAGATGGGACTTTCAGGGTGCATGAACATGAATACCAAACATTAAAAAGTTATATAATTTTTATTTCGGATTTTTGTAAAAAACACAAGAAAGGAAAAAATACAGAAACATAAAAACAATTTTAGTTCTAAGAATACCAAGTGAGATTCAAACTTGGTTAGGTAAATGTAGTTACTCCCTACATGTTTCGCCCTCACAGGCTTCTTCAGGGGAGATTTTTTGAGGAAATTTCTACTGCCAAGGCAGTCTAAAGGTATATCAAAGGAAAATTGTTCAATTACCAAACAACTTTAATATATCCAATACAAGGTATTTAATCAAATATATATGGGACTCAATGGCTCACCCTGGATGTGAAAGCTCACGGAGCTAGGAGAAAATGACCTAAAAAAGATCTTATCTTTTTTAGGTCATTTTCTCCTAGCTTCGTGAGCTTTCACATTTGATTAAATACCTTGTATTGGATATATTAAAGTTGTTTGGTAATTGAACAATTTTCCTTTGATATACAGTTGTGGCCAAAATTATTCAACCCCCACTGAAATTGAGTGTTTTGGCCAGTTTGACATTGCTTTTGATCATTCAGTCATCTTGCTTACATTTACATTAAAGAGGCACTTGTAGGTCAGACAAATATAACATAACAGTTATAATGAAATAACCACAAATGTCTTTTCTGTGCTCACAGCATTATCAGTTTTATTCAACCCCCAAGTGACATTCAATCTTAGTACTTAGTACAGCATCCTTTTACAGTTATAACAGCTTTTAAACGTGAAGCATAGCTTGACACAAGTGTCTTGCAGCGATCTACGGGTATCTTCGCCCATTCTTCATGGGCAAAGGCCTCCAGTTCAGTCACATTCTTAGGCTTGCGCACTGCAACTGCTTTCTTTAAGTCCCACCAGAGGTTCTCAATCGGATTTAAGTCTGGTGACTGCGATGGCCACTCCAAAATGTTCCAGCCTTTCCTCTGCAACCATGCTCTAGTGGACTTGGAGGTATGCTTGGGATCATTGTCCTGTTGAAAGGTCCAACGTCTCCCAAGCCTCAGGTGTGTGACGGACTGCATCACGTTTCCATCCAATATCTCCTGGTACTGAAGAGAATTCATGGTACCTTGCACACGCTGAAGCTTCCCTGTACCTGCAGAAGCAAAACAGCCCCAAAGCATGATTGACCCTCCACCATGCTTCACAGTAGGCAAGGTGTTCTTTTCATCATAGGCCTTGTTCTTCCTCCTCCAAACATAGCGTTGATCCATGGGCCCAAACAGTTCTAATTTTGTTTCATCAGTCCACAGAACACTATCCCACAACTTTTGTGGTTTGTCCACATGGCTTTTGGCATACTGCAGTCGACTCTTCTTATTCTTTGGAGACAGCAAGGGGGTACGCCTGGGAGTTCTGGCACGGAGGCCTTCATTACGCAGTGTGCGTCTTATTGTCTGGGCTGAAACTTCTGTACCCACATCTGACAAATCTTTTCTCAGTTCCTCAGCAGTCACACGGGGACTTCTCTCCACTCTACGCTTCAGGTAGCGCACAGCAGTCGAAGTCAGCATCTTCTTTCTGCCACGACCAGGTAGCGTTTCAACAGTGCCCTTTGCCTTGAATTTGCGAATGATGCTTCCTAAGGTGTCTCTTGGTATGTTTAACATCTTTGCAATCTTCTTATAGCCATTGCCCTTCCTGTGAAGAGAAATCACCTCTTCTCTTGTCTTCCTGGACCATTCTCTTGCCTTCACCATGTTTGTAACCACACCAGTAAATGTCTAGAAGGAGCTGAGTATCACAGTCATTTTAAAGCTGCCTAATTGGTGCTTATTATGCTTGATTGCTGCTCGGTGACATCCACAGGTGTTTTCAATACCTGATGGAAAGCACCTGTATGAACCTCTGTTCTTCAGAGTGGTAGTCTTTAAGGGGTTGAATAATTGTGGCAATGAAGAAACCACATAAGAACCATTTACTACTGTATTACATAAACAATTGATGTCATTTTAGTTGCATTTGGGTAGTTACAACGTCCTTGTAGGATTTGATTCTGAATACAATTCCAAATGTACACTATAGTCCCTAAACCCCTTTACAGCATTGGGGGTTGAATAATTTTGGCCACAACTGTACCTTTAGACTGCCTTGGCGGTAGAAATTTCCTCAAAAAATCTTCCCTGAAGAAGTCTGTGAGGGCGAAACATGTAGGGAATAACTACATTTACCTAACCAAGTCTGAATCTCAGTTGGTATTCTTAGAACTGAAATTGTTTTTATCTTTCTGTATTTTTTCCTTTCTTGTGTTTTTTACAAAAATACGAAATAAAAATTATATAACTTTTTAATGTTTGGTATTCATGTTCATGCACCCTGAAAGTCCCATCTTCTCTATTGAATATGTCTGCTATGGTTTTGTTTGTACATTACAATCCCATGGACTTCTTCAGGGCCATCTATGTCCACAAGATAGGAGTAGTCACTTCCAGACCAGGCCTTTTCTGGCACTTTTTGTTTACATGTAGCAATTATTATGTTTTGCTAGAAACCTACTTGGAACCTCCAAACATTATATGTTTTTAAAGCCGACACCCTCGAGAATAAATTGGTGGGTGTTGCAATTTTTTATGTCCCATGGTATTTGCTCAGCGGTTTTTCAAACACAATTGTTTGGGGAAAAAAAAAACATACTTTTTTGAATTTGAATGGAAAAAAAAACACAAATAATCCAATTTTTTGTAAATCTAGAAGATTATTCCTAAATTCAGAGAATATAACTGGATATTAACATTTATAACTAATAATACAAGGGGTTGTTGATCCAAGGAAGATACGATCGCCACCTGGGGGATCAGGAAAGATTTTTGTTCCCCGTTGGAGGAAATTGGACCATGTTTTATTTGGCATTTTTTGCTTCCTCTGGATCAACTCATTTTATAGTGTTTTGTATATGGAGATTTTCGGTTTATATATTGATTTTTATTATTTGTTTTCTTCTTTCTATTGATGGACATGTTGGGACTTGACTGACTCGTGTCTTTTTGTTTTCAATGTATGTGATGCAGATTGCTCTTGTCGTGTCTATCTCGGGTCGAAGTAATGAGCACGTGGCTGGAAAGAATCAGGAAGCGCCCCTCCGTCCGTGATAACCTGTGTTTTATCATGAGCAGCTCCACTAATGGTAACCATACTAAGGGTTTGTGTCTTATCCACTTGCCGACCCGCCGCAGTACATTTACAATCGCGTACCTGTACGTCACGTCTTTCTTCCTGCTCCGCTCACGCATGCAGACCTGGAAGACTGTGCTGTTATTGGCTGCAGCACAAGCCGATCAGGGGGTACAGGCCAATGATTTATAGCCTGCTGATCGGCTCAGCGAATGACCGAAGATGTTCTGTGTTGGTAAACAGCAGCAATGTGCTGGGTTTTTGTTTTCTCCCTGAAAAATGCCCTAAAAGCCAGCACATTGCTTAGTACAGTGGTCGGCAAGCCGCGGCTCGCGAGCCACATGCGGCTCTTTACAAACTTAAATGCGGCTCTTCTGTGTGCCGGGCGCCCGCTCCCCTCCCTCCTCTTGGGCGGCCGCCCCCTCCCCTCCCTCCTCTTGGGCGGCCGCCCCCTCCCCTCCCTCCTCTCGGGCGGCCGCCCCAAAAGTCAGGACTCTGCAGCTGTCAGGATGTAGGCGGGGCAGCCAGGATGTAGGCGGGGCAGCGTGACGAACTCCTCTCCTCTCACAGTCCGCCCTGAAGACCAGAACGGCGCGGGAACACGGCGAGAGGAACGCGCGGAGCAAAGGTAAGTGAATTGACACAGGGGGGACTTACTATATGGGGAATGAATTACTATATGGGGAATGAATTACTATATGGGGAATGAATTACTATATGGGGGATGAATTACTATGGGGGATGAATTACTATATGGGGGATGAATTACTATGGGGGATGAATTACTATATGGGGGATGAATTACTATGGGGGATGAATTACTATGGGGGATGAATTACTATGGGGGATGAATTACTATTGGGGATGAATTACTATTGGGGATGAATTACTATAGGGGGGATGACTTACTATGGGGGATGAATTACTATATGGGGGATGAATTACTATATGGGGGATGAATTACTATATGGGGAATGAATTAATATGGGGAATGAATTACTATAGGGGAGATGAATTACTATATGGGGGATGAATTACTATGGGGGATGAATTACTATATGGGGGATGAATTACTATATGGGGGATGAATTACTATGGGGGATGAATTACTATATGGGAGATGTATTTTCAGTTTTAAAAATGTGGCTCTCAAAATAAATTTCAATCGTGGTTTTGGCAAGATTTGGCTCAGTTGAAAAAAAAGGTTGCCCACCACTGGCTTAGTATAACGTCACACAGTAAACACTAAACATTGTTAGGCATACATTCAACCCTTTGATTACCCCCTCCCAGCCAGTGCCAGTACAGTGACAGTGTATAGTATAGTAGCAGCACTGATCACTGTATTCATGTCACTGGAGATGCCATTGGCAGTTAGTAACACCCCCTGAACCCCCCCTCCCCCCGCGTGTCAGTAAGTGTCAGACTGCCTACCGCACAGTGCCACTATAAGTCGCTGATCACCGCCATTAGTGGTATAAAATAAATACAAATTCCAGTTTATATTCCATAGATTGTAGACCGTATAATTAACACAACCCAATATACACTTATTGGGATTTTTTTTTTAAATACATTTTTGCCAAATATAGGAAGACATTTTATAATTTTTTCATTTTTTTTTTATTGGATATGTTTTCTAGCAGAAAGGGGGAAAAAAAAAGCTTTTTTTTTTTTTTTTTTTCCCAGGATTTTTTCCACTTTAAGGTCCCCAACTCACATTTATACTAGGGCCAAGTTTACAAACTACCAAAGGAAAGCTCTCTTTGTGTGGGAAACAATTATATAAATTTCCTTTGAGTACAGTGTTGCATGACCAAGCAATTGTCAGTTAAAGTAGCATAGTGCCACATCTCCAAGATACGACCGTTCCTAACCCCGGAAACTACTAAGCAACTTATTCACTCCCTTGTCATATCACGCCTCGACTACTGTAACTCCCTCCTCATTGGCCGACCTCATTGTAGACTATCCCCCCTCCAGTCTATCATGAACGCTGCTGCTAGACTCATCCACCTCACTAACCGTTCTGTATCCGCCACCCCTCTCTGCCAATCCCTCCACTGGCTCCCAGTTGCCCAACGGATAAAATTCAAAACTCTAACAATGACATATAAAGCCATCCACAACACTGCCCCAATTTACATAACCGATCTTATCTCTAAATATCACCCAAACCGTACACTCCGCTCCTCGCAAGACCTCTTACTCTCTAGCTCCCTTATCTCCTCCTCCCATGCTCCTCTCCAAGACTTCTCCAGGGCGTCACCCATCCTCTGGAACTCCCTACCCAAATCTATCAGACTATCACTTACTCTACTTGCCTTTCGGCGATTACTGAAAACCTTTCTCTTCAGGGAAGCCTTTCCCGCCCTGTGCTAATTCTGGAATCCTCTACTCTTCCAAGCACTCCATCCCCCACAGTTACTACATACTGTACCATTCACCCCTCCCTCCTAGATTGTAAGCTCCAAGGATCAGGCCCTCATATCACTCTTGTATTGAACTGTATTGTTACTGTATTGTCTCCCACTATAATGTAAAGCACTGAGCAAACCGTTGGCGCTATATAAATCCTGTATAATAATAATAATATAATAACTCAGTAATTATCTTGTAAAAGTAACTGTGGCATCATCTCTGTGCTGTGAGCAGAGCAGAGCAGCGGGAGGGCCCCAGCAGGCTCCACCTACTACAGGCTGCCTGCAGAAAACTACAGGTCAGGGGGGCGGAGACAAGACCAGTCACCCTGCACAAGGAGAGAGAGCAGAAGTGCACGGTCTTTATTACAGGAAGAAAGTCTCACACTGGATTACTGCACAGATCTGGAGGAATTACACAAAGCTCACCTACATTCAAGGAGGAATACACATGATGAATGGGTTTAGACCAGTGGTTCTCAACCTGTGGGTCTCGACCCCTTTGGGGGTCGAACGACCCTTTCACAGGGGTCGCCTAAGACCATCGGAAAACACATATTTCTGATGTGTAAAGAGCAGCTACTGTGTAGAAAGCAGCTGCTGTGTTGAAAGCAGCTACTCTGTTAAAAGCAGCTACTGCGTAGAAAGCAGCAGTATTGGAGATAAAACGACACTTCCTGAACTATAATTACTGGGTAAATAATTTTAATGGGTGGGGTCACCACAACATGAGGAACTGTATTAAAGGGTCGCAGCATTAGGAAGGTTGAGAACCACTGGTTTAGACTATCTACAGCAAGGGTGTCAAACTGACGGCCCTCCAGCTGTTGCCGAACGACAAGTCCCATGAGGCATTGCAAGATTGACAGTTACAAACATGACTCCCAAGGTAAGAGGCATGATGGGACTTGTAGTTTTGCAACAGCTGGAGTTGACCGCCAGTTTGACACCCCTGATCTATGGTATGTTTAGCCTTTAGTTTAGTTTTAAGTGTTAAATGGTCCATTCCCCAAATGAGGTTCTGCTTGTTTGTAAATGCGGACGTCCTTTAGTTGGCAAAAGATAGAGAGAAAACAGGTGGCGCACACACCTAATGCATTATCCAAGGTTTATTGTAGAAGTGAAAGAGTAATAAAAACATACTCACAGACGAAGCATGTATCTAAAAAGCATAGAAAAATGACAATGACCACAACGGCAGGCAAGGTGTTCTCACTGTCAGTGCGGTCAAATGGCTGATGCGTTTCAGGGACAAATCCCTTTCCTCAGAGCTGATGACCAACCTCTGATGCAGATATATGATGAATGGAAAGTAGGAGCCTTGCTGTTGATGCCTCTTTAGTTGGCAAAAGCAGCTCTTTGTATTGCAATAGAGATACAAGTCAAAATCGGAATACACTTTTAAACATATAGGACAACCTTACACAAGTGTTATTACTTTGAAACACAAGTCTGGGAATGTCTGCTTCCATTAGAGCCTTTTCACACGGGTGTTTTGCCTCTCTTTATAGATGCCCTTTAAAAAGCAACTATGATTTTTAAGTGTGTGAAATCTCCTTGCAGTGGACCTCCTGGTTAAAGTTGGTGAATTGGTGGACAAGCTGTTTGACGTGGATGAAGACATAATGATAGATTGGATAAAAGCCGGCTGCCAGCAGCCAGAAACTCCAGTTACCGATATCGAAGAAGAGAAGCCCTCCCCGCTTGGCCTTGTCCCTTCCCTACTGGAAGCATCGAAACAGCTGAAGTGAGTTCAGAATAGGGTGTGCCGGTAGAGACGGACTTCATATACCCAACCTTTAGGTCATACGCCTCTGATCCTCATGACCACAGCTCTGCTCATACTCCCATGTGTGCTCCCAAGACAGTGACCGAGCTGTCAGACAGGTGGGACGGTCTTCTGGTCACGTGACAACCGCAATAGCCAGTCACAGTGATCAACATTATAAAGTTAAAATCGGTCACAAATCAGAGAAGAACCATCTGCAGGAAGACAGCGCTGAACCCCCATGACTGTTAAACGATAACTCCACCTTTTAGAAAAAAAATAATAAATGCACATTTTTTTGCAGGTATGAAATGTGCATTATTTTTTTTTTTCTTAGGAGCCTATAAGGCATTACACCTGCAAACAGCAGATCACAAGTGCAGTCAGAGGTGTATTTACCACAAGGCAAACAAGGCATTTGCCTAGGGCGGCATTTTTTCAGGAGGCAGCGGCATTTTTCAGGAGGGCAGCTCCGCCCCCCAAAAGAAGGGATGAAAGAAAGGACACATGCAGCATGGGGACCAGGTGGGATCTGAGAGAGGCTGCAAGCTGCTTGATGGTGTATGCAGAGTCTGACTCTTGTTCCCGGGGCTGTCCTGAGCTGTGAAGGTGAGTATCTTCCCTCTCGCTGGGAGGGGGGGGTTGCCATTGTATGGGGGGGGGGGGCGGTGGTAGTGGATGGCTCTCTCAGGTGAGGGGGGGGGGGGGTGTTGTTGGTCAATGTCAGGCTTTTATCGTGGTGGAGGGGGGTGTTTGTCAGTGTCAAGGTCTCTCCATGGAGGAAGGGTGATTTTTGCATTGTCTAGGGCAGCACGAAACCTAAATACACCACTGGGTGCAATGTCAGGCTCCTGTAGACTTTCAGTGTAGCTGTGTGCCCGTGCCTCCCATATAAGCAGACAGCTACTGAAGTCCAAGAAGATCAATGAACTACAAGAGCGCTCACCAGCATCCTCATAGTTCATCGAGAGCTACAAGCTGCAATGGCAGACGGTACTTGTAGTCTATTCATTCACAGGAAACTGTGAACGAATAACACTGCCATCTGGGGGCGGAGCCCCGCACAACTGCACTGTATTTGAATTGTGACAGCAGGTGCGGAGAAAGGATCCTTTGCTTGCTGTCACAATGGGGGACCTGGTCCGGGTGCTGGCAGGTGAATTAGTAATATGTAACATGGAACACCCTGAATATGGGTTTAACCTGTAACATGTTACTAAAGGTGAACTTATCCTGTAATTATCAAATTATTAAAGTTAGCAGTTACAGTATTTGTATGTGTTTCCTCTTGTGGACTTCTTCAGGAGTGGCACTTCTTCAGGAGTTATTTGTACAAATTATAATATAGAGAGGGGAGCAGGACTATAAAGAAATACATAGGGGGGTGAGACTTCCATTGGGTTTTAACCGCAGGACTATAAAGAAATACATAGGGGGGTGAGACTTCCATTGGGTTTTAACCGCAGGACTATAAAGAAATACATAGGGGGGTGAGATTTCCATTGGGCTTTAACCATCTTGTCCTGTGTTGTTCCAGGTATGACAGCCCTGAAGGTCTCGATGTATACATGCACATATTACAGCTGGTGACCACAGTGGATGAGGGCATTCAGTCTATAGGTAAGCATAATATATAGTACAAAATGGACCTGAATGTCTATAATAAAATAGGACCTATAGAAAAACAGTTCACCTTTTTGTTAAATGTTTATTTACTTATTAAAAATGTGTTACGCTATCAAATATATAGAAAGCAATAAAGTCCATACGTAAACCAATATTCATTTACACTCACCGGCCACTTTATTAGGTCCACCTTCCTAGTACCGGGTTGGACCCCCTTTTGCCTTCAGAACTGTCTTCATTCTTTGTGGAATAGATTCAACAAGATGTTGGAAACATTCCTCAGTGATTTTGGTCCATATGGACATGATAGCATCACGTAGTTGCTGCAGATTTGTCGGGTGCACATCCATGAAGTGTTAATGCAAGGCAGGATGGATCCATGCTTTCATGTTGTTTATGCCAAATTCTGACATTACTAGTTCAAAAGTAGTAGTAGTAGTTTTCGTCCAAAAGGATGTCATCATTGGGCCAACAGAGATAGTGGTGATGTTCCACATAGAGGACTATACAGGCTCCTCCCTTCATACGCAAGAACGCACTAACACCAGCAAATGCCAAAGTACGATGACGACCGCCATATTCTCGAAGACCACAAGCCAAATGATCAAATATTAGAGCAAAACTTCAGCTGCAATCTCATATAAAAAAAAAAAATCTTGTCGATCTAGTGAAACAAAACAGCAGCCTACTGAGTTTAAAGGGTTTGGCCTCTTTCACAGGAACTTTCCTATCGGAACTTTCCTTTCCTTCCCATTTTTCAGGCGGACCTGATCGAAACCTCCATTCTCCTCTATGGAGCTGCAGCCGACATCCGATTCTATCTGCAAAAAAGGGACGGATGGGGATCCAAATCCCCTTCTGTCCATCGGATCAAATTGAAATGGACAGGTGGTCTATTTTCATCCATTTTGCCCATCGAGGAAAGTCAGCAGCTCTGTGTCTGCTCTGCACCAGCGGAACAGACACAGAGCTGTCATCCGCTTGCTCAGCGGAGAGATCCCCGCTGAGTAAGCAGATCCGTTAAACTGGTCCATCCCATGTGAATGGACCCTTATAAAAATGTCTAGAAAATAATTGTATAAAAAAAAAAGCCTGTATTCCAAGGTAAGTAACAGTGCCATCCAAAGACATCAAAGCTTAACAAACAACATAAAAAGTGTATACATTTTAACTATAGTTATATTAACAGAATCTGAACATACCAGACCCAAATATAAAACAGACTTTTTCAGCAGCAACAAAGTTTCTAATTGCTTGTGATGGCACTGTTGTATATGACTCTTAAGGCTCACTCACAATTGCTTTGGTCCCTGAAGAGAGATCCCTGTTCAGATTGCTCTTTAGAGAGCATTTGACAGGCGTTAAGGAGATGTTGTATCACCTCCTCACCGCTGCTTTAACCCCTTGAATTCCACACTAGCATGCCACAACCACATGCATTGCACATGGTTTGCCAGGCGCTTGCAGAGCAGCCCTGTGCACTTGAATGGCGGGCGCTAGAGACCGGGTAAAATTCGTACAGTGGTCATGACGCCTCTACAGCTAAAGGGGGAGCAGTTGAGGGCTATAGAAAAAAAAACAGCTCAACCACAGGGTTTTACCGCCTTGAAACCACCAATGTGACCACACTGTTATAATATGTAATAGTTGGTAATAATATGCAATATTAATGGTTGTGATGGTGTGATAGAACCTTTCTTTCTTTCTTTCTTTCTTTCTTTCTCTTTTCTTTCTCTCTTTCTCTCTTTCTTTCTCTCTCTCTCTCTCTCTCTCTTTCTTTCTCTCTTTCCTTCTTTCCTTCCTTCTTTCTTTCCTTCTTTCTTTCCTTCTTTCTTTCCTTCCTTCTTTCTTTCCTTCCTTCTTTCTTTCCTTCCTTCCTTCTTTCTTTCTTTCTTTCTTTCTTTCTTTCCTTCTTTCTTTCCTTCTTTCTTTCCTTCTTTCTTTCCTTCTTTCTTTCCTTCTTTCTTTCTTTCTTTCTTTCTTTCCTTCTTTCTTTCCTTCTTTCTTTCCTTCTTTCTTTCCTTCTTTCTTTCCTTCTTTCTTTCCTTCTTTCTTTCCTTCTTTCTTTCCTTCTTTCTTTCCTTCTTTCTTTCCTTCTTTCTTTCCTTCTTTCTTTCCTTCCTTCTTTCTTTCCTTCTTTCTTTCCTTCTTTCTTTCTTTCTTTCCTTCCTTCTTTCCTTCCTTCTTTCCTTCCTTCTTTCCTTCCTTCTTTCTTTCCTTCTTTCTTTCCTTCTTTCTTTCCTTCTTTCTTTCCTTCTTTCTTTCCTTCTTTCTTTCCTTCTTTCTTTCCTTCTTTCTTTCCTTCTTTCTTTCCTTCTTTCTTTCCTTCTTTCTTTCCTTCTTTCTTTCCTTCTTTCTCTTTCTCTTTCTCTTTCTCTTTCTCTCTCTCTCTCTCTCTCTCTCTCTTTCTCTCTCTCTCTCTCTCTCTCTCTCTTTCTCTCTCTTTCTTTCTTCCCTTCCTTCCTTAGGGTTCTATTTATTAAAAAAAACTCACTGTGGAAATATCTCCATATTCAGACAACTGTCATGAATAAGCCCCATAGTGTGTCTTATATGTTTAATTCCTATGATTGTCTGCTTCATATTGTGGCCAGAATGAGATGTTTACCTGATGGAGATATTTCAGCAAAATACCTATCAAGAACCATGAACCAGGCAGAGAAAAAATTCACACCTTTAATGAAACGGCAAAAATAACAGTTCAGGAACGCGAGCCAGGGTTTGGATGCCAGAACGGGTAATCAGATGAGCCTGGGTCAGGAAACCAGAAGTCAGCCTAGTCAGGAGCCAAAAATCAGGAATCAGAAGAGAAGTCAGTCAGACCAAGTTGTATACAGGAACACAATGGAGATCAGATCACACAAGGGCAAGGAGGAAATGAGCTAATCTGCTAAAATAGCCAAAAAGGGCTGGCTGTGGGCTGGACTAATGAGGCAGGTAAAGGTATCCAGGTGAGTCACTGTGGAGACCACAAGTGGCTGGCAATTAACCGACAGCTGAGCAGCTTCTGAGCACTGAAAGGAAAGAGCTGCTAGCTAAGTAGCAGGAGCTCAGCCCCGACAGTTCCCCATTATGGCCACAAGATGGAGCTGACAATCACAGGAAATAAACATAAACACAATAAAGGAATTGTTCATGAAGGCTGAGAGAATGCTGAGCCATTCACACAGTAAATATTTTATAAATATACCCCTGTACTATTTCACACTGTGGTTATAACATGTAATATGTTTAATGGTTGTGATGGTGTGATAGAACCTTTCCTTCTTTCCTTTCCTTTTCCTTTCCTTTCCCTTTCCTTTTCCTTTCCCTTTCCTTTCCCTTTCCTTTTCCTTTCCCTTTCCTTTTCCTTTCCTTTCCTTCTTTTCTTTTCTTTTCTTTTCTTTCCTTTTCTTTTCTTTTTCTTTCCTTTTCTTTTCTTTTTCTTTCCTTTTCTTTTCTTTTCTTTCCTTTTCTTTCCTTTCCTTCCTTCTTTTCGTTCCCTTTTTCCTTCCTTCTTTTCGTTCCCTTTTTCCTTCCTTCTTTTCGTTCCCTTTTTCCTTCCTTCTTTTCGTTCCCTTTTTCCTTCCTTCTTTTCGTTCCCTTTTTCCTTCCTTCTTTTCGTTCCCTTTTTCCTTCCTTCTTTTCGTTCCCTTTTTCCTTCCTTCTTTTCGTTCCCTTTTTCATTCCTTCTTTTCGTTTCCTTTTTCCTTCCTTCTTTTCGTTCCCTTTTTCCTTCCTTCCTTCCTTCTTTTCGTTCCCTTTTTCCTTCCTTCTTTTCGTTCCCTTTTTCCTTCCTTCTTTTCGTTCCCTTTTTCCTTCCTTCTTTTCGTTCCCTTTTTCCTTCCTTCTTTTCGTTCCCTTTTTCCTTCCTTCTTTCCTTTCTTTTTTTATGTTTTAATATCTTTTGAATATCTTTCTTTTTTCCAGTACAGTCTCCAGAGGATGGCAAGCGGACTTGGAGATTTTTGTTCAAGTTGATGTGTCGGGACTTGTGTCAGTCTGGTGACCCCCCACTTGTCATCCAGGAGCAGAAAACCATCTTATCCTACATTTTGGCTGTCATGTCAGTCATGTTCTCCTCACAGATAGACCAGGAATACACCGAGACTAGAAAAAGTAAATCTTTATATGTTGCTATTTGCTTTATCACTAATTTTATATCAGCTTGGAGTGGGAGTGAATTTGTCTGTGGAGCAGCTGACCCTATGGGCTGGTTCACACCGGATACATTCCAAAATGTTTTTAATCTGCATCAAAAATGCATGCAGTGTTTACCACGAATACCAATGGGCTTAGTCCACTCCAGTGAAGTCAGTGTAGTCAACAAAAGTAGAACCTGCTGTTGTAGCGCCAAAAATGCATGTAAACACAAAAAATGCATGCAAACGTATCAGAATGCACATTGTCAAAATACAAAAATGAGGTAAAAATACACACTGGAAAGTATTAAAAATGCATCCAGAATGCCTAAATTGTGGTGTGAACCAGCCCTGAAAGTGTATCTAAAGCCAAAAACGAAGACTGTAATTTATTGCAGCCTGCCACTCCTTAGATGTGGTGTCCATTTCTTTCTTTTGTTTCATTTTTGTTCAGTTTTTTTCCCTTCCATTCACCTGGTAATCCTGAAAATAACACACTTCATGTCCTTTTGTGGCTACGCTTACTCCACTGTACCTATAGAATGAGCCATATGTGTCTCACATCCTGGACTTCAAACATGTCTGCCTTTGTTCATCTCCATTACATAGGGGATGATTGGATTAGTAGGATACAAAATGATGATAGTAATGTTTGTGTTTTGGTTGTAGGAAGTGACAATGACATTGCATTTCTGGCAGGATCAGCAGGTATTTGCTGTACTTGCTGATGTTTTTTTGCTCCCGTTAGGTCCGGTAAATAACCCATTGGAAGCATAAGATAAAAAATATCCCCATACTCATGTAACAGAGACAATAGTGGAGCTCCACCCAAAAGGGGAAGTTCTGCTTTAAGTACTGGTCCCCTGCTCCCCGTGAGGAATTGGCACCTTTGGGGAGCCGGGGAGGGTAGTGGGTAGCCCATTTTGACAGGTGTCTACATCCACTTCCACTACGATCACTTAGGCGGAATTGGCACCTTTGGGGAGCCTGGAGGAGAGGGGGGGGGTGGTGGGTACTTCATTTCGACAGGTATCTGCATCCACTTCCACTGCGATCAGTTAGGCGGAATTGGCACCTTTTGGGGAGCCTGGGGGGGTAGTGGGTACTCCATTTTGACAGGTGTCTACATCCACTGCAATCACTTAGGTGGAATTGGCACCTTTGGGGGACCGGGGGTAGTGGGTACCCCATTTCGATAGGCATCTGTGTCCACTTCCACTTCGATCACTTGGGTGGAATTGGCACCTTTGGGTAGCCAGGGGTAGTCGGTACCCCGTTTCGACAGGTATCTGCATCCACTTCCATTGTGATTACTTAGGCAGAATTGGCACCTTTGGGGAACCGGGGGTTGTGGGTACCCCATTTTGACAGGTATCGGTATCCACTTCCACTGCGATCACTTAGGTGGAATTGGCACCTTTGGGGAGCCGGGGGTAGTGGGTACCCCATTTCGACAGGTATCAATATCCACTTCCACTGCGATCACTTAGGTGGAATTGGCACCTTTGGGGAGTCAGGGGTAGTCGGTACCCCTTTTTGACAGGTATCTGCGTCCATTTCCACTGCGATCACTTAGGTGGAATTGGCACCTTTGGGGAGCTGGGGGGGGGGGTAGTGGGTACCCTATTTAGACAGGTATCTGCATCCACTTCCACTGCGATCACTTAGGCGGTCAGAAGTGAAAGTTGTCCTCCCTGTAGTCTTCTGGGACACGTGACAGGGCCCAGACTACGGGTCCATTCACAAGGCGCTGCGCTACTCTTGCATGCACAGTGGGCACCTGGCTGTGAAGCCACAAGCTGTCACTGCAGGTGCTGGGGAGCGAGGACGGCTGCGGCGAGTATACCACTGGATTGTGGGCCAGGTTAGGGTCTGTTTTTTTAAAAAACTGTAGCTGCTGACTTTTATTTTTTTTTCCGTTTGACTGGAGAGAGGAAGATGTTTTTATAGTCAACATCAGGCGGGCAGCCTAGGGTAACAAACATGGCTACCTCCATAGATACAGTACAGTGAGTAAGCAGTTGTCCCCTTAGGACAGGAAGTGTGTTATTGGTAGGATTAGCAGATAAAAAATAAAGAAAATTACTAATGCAGAGGACACATCGAAGGATGAACCAAGTTTTACACATATGCACAACTAGTAACCTTTAGTGTATAGTGCCATCTACTGGTCAAGTGATATTATCACACAATACTATATAGTACATTATAGTACATGCTGTTGCATTCCCAACAATTGCAAGGTTAGGTCTTGTAACAGCCACAAAATATGAAACTTATAATAGATGTAAACCCTAACTGGGTGACGTGGTTTGCTCTGTGCACCGTGTATCATAAACAGTTGTATTTAAAAAAACAATTATAATAATATAAAATATTATTATAAAATATTTTATAATATAAAAATAATATACTTGTTTTCACCATTTTTATCCTTTGTTTGGAGGAAACAAGAAAAGGTGTAATATTGCATACATTACAATTCAGCTTTGAAGTATCTTGTGTTGTAATATAATTGGGAAACTGTCTGATGTCACTTGCAGAATAAGCTGTTTGGGGCGTTCCTAACGTCGGAGCTGGCGGTGTGACACCATAGTCCTCCCGTCTCTGTTTCCCCATAAGCTCTGACTGCACTGTCATGGTACAACTTCATTCCCATCCAGTGAGCGCACTGTATTGAAGAGGCCCAGGAATGAGAATTATTTTTTCTTTCCAGATCTCCCACTAATAAACAGCCTCACTCGAATTTTGGAGAAATTGGAGGTCTGTTGGAGGAAGTGCAATGGCAAACTCCATAACCAAGGTGACACAAAGGAAGCGGTGATTGAAGAAGATTTCCATCTGAAGATATTGAAGGACGTCTGCTGTGAATTCCTCTCCAACATCCTCAAACGGCTAACAAAGGTGACACTTCCCTCTAAAGCAGTGGTTCTCAACCTTTCTAATGCCGCGACCCCTTAATACAGTTCCTCATGTTGTGGTGACCCCCAACCATAAAATTATTTTCGTTGCTACTTCATAACTGTAATTTTGCAGTGGGAGGAGTAGTGCCACGTCACTGGTGTCAGTGGGAGGAATAGTGCCACGTCATTGGTGTCAGTGGGAGGAATAGTGCCTCGTCATTGGTGTCAGTGGGAGGAATAGTGCCTCGTCATTGGTGTCAGTGGGAGGAATAGTGCCCCATCACTGATGTCAATGGGAGGAATAGTGCCCCATCATTGGTATCAGTGGTAGGAATAGTGCCCCATCATTGGTGTCAGTGGTAGGAATAGTGCCCCATCATTGGTGTCAGTGGTAGGAATAGTGCCCCATCATAGGTGTCAGTGGGAGGAATAGTGCCCCATCATTGGTGTCAGTGGGAGGAATAGTGCCACGTCATTGGTGTCAGTGGGAGGAATAGTGCCACGTCATTGGTGTCAGTGGGAGGAATAGTGTCCCGTCACTGATGTCAATGGGGGGAATAGTGCCCCATCATTGGTGCCAGTGGTAGGAATAGTGCCCCATCATTGGTGCCAGTGGTAGGAATAGTGCCCCATCACTGATGTCAATGGGAGGAATAGTGCCCCATCATTGGTATCAGTGGTAGGAATAGTGCCCCATCATTGGTGTCAGTGGTAGGAATAGTGCCCCATCATTGGTGTCAGTGGTAGGAATAGTGCCCCATCATAGGTGTCAGTGGGGGGAATAGTGCCCCATCATTGGTGTCAGTGGGAGGAATAGTGCCCCATCATTGGTGTCAGTGGGAGGAATAGTGCCACGTCATTGTTGTCAGTGGGGGGAATAGTGCCCCATCATTGGTGTCAGTGGGGGGAATAGTGCCCCATCATTGGTGTCAGTGGGGGGAATAGTGCCCCATCATTGGTGTCAGTGGGGGGAATAGTGCCCCATCATTGGTGTCAGTGGGGGGAATAGTGCCCCATCATTGGTGTCAGTGGGGGGAATAGTGCCCCATCATTGGTGTCAGTGGTAGGAATAGTGCCCCCATCATTGGTGTCAGTGGTAGGAATAGTGCCCCATCATTGGTGCCAGTGGTAGGAATAGTGCCCCCATCATAGGTGTCAGTGGGAGGAATAGTGCCCCATCGTTGGTGTCAGTGGGAGGAATAGTGCCCCATCGTTGGTGTCAGTGGGAGGAATAGTGCCCCATCGTTGGTGTCAGTGGGGGGAGGAATAGTGCCCCATCGTTGGTGTCAGTGGGGGTAGGAATAGTGCCCCATCGTTGGTGTCAGTGGGGGGAGGAATAGTGCCCCATCGTTGGTGTCAGTGGGGGGAGGAATAGTGCCCCATCGTTGGTGTCAATGGGAGGAATAGTGCCCCATCGTTGGTGTCAGTGGGGGGAATAGTGCCCCATCGTTGGTGTCAGTGGGGGGAATAGTGCCCCATCATTGGTGTCAGTGGGGGGAATAGTGCCCCATCATTGGTGTCAGTGGGGGGAATAGTGCCCCATCATTGGTGTCAGTGGGGGGAATAGTGCCCCATCATTGGTGTCAGTGGGGGGAATAGTGCCCCATCATTGGTGTCAGTGGGAGGAATAGTGCCACGTCATTGGTGTCAGTGGTAGGAATAGTGCCCCATCATAGGTGTCAGTGGGGGGAATAGTGCCCCATCATTGGTGTCAGTGGGAGGAATAGTGCCCCATCATTGGTGTCAGTGGGAGGAATAGTGCCCCATCATTGGTGTCAGTGGGGGGAATAGTGCCCCATCGTTGGTGTCAGTGGGGGGAATAGTGCCCCATCGTTGGTGTCAGTGGGGGGAATAGTGCCCCATCGTTGGTGTCAGTGGGAGGAATAGTGCCCCATCGTTGGTGTCAGTGGGGGGAATAGTGCCCCATCGTTGGTGTCAGTGGGAGGAATAGTGCCCCATCGTTGGTGTCAGTGGGAGGAATAGTGCCCCATCGTTGGTGTCAGTGGGAGGAATAGTGCCCCATCGTTGGTGTCAGTGGGAGGAATAGTGCCCCATCGTTGGTGTCAGTGGGAGGAATAGTGCCCCATCGTTGGTGTCAGTGGGGGGAGGAATAGTGCCCCATCGTTGGTGTCAGTGGGGGGAGGAATAGTGCCCCATCGTTGGTGTCAATGGGAGGAATAGTGCCCCATCGTTGGTGTCAGTGGGGGGAATAGTGCCCCATCGTTGGTGTCAGTGGGGGGAATAGTGCCCCATCATTGGTGTCAGTGGGGGGAATAGTGCCCCATCATTGGTGTCAGTGGGGGGAATAGTGCCCCATCATTGGTGTCAGTGGGGGGAATAGTGCCCCATCATTGGTGTCAGTGGGGGGAATAGTGCCCCATCGTTGGTGTCAGTGGGGGGAATAGTGCCCCATCGTTGGTGTCAGTGGGAGGAATAGTGCCCCATCGTTGGTGTCAGTGGGGGGAATAGTGCCCCATCGTTGGTGTCAGTGGGAGGAATAGTGCCCCATCGTTGGTGTCAGTGGGAGGAATAGTGCCCCATCGTTGGTGTCAGTGGGAGGAATAGTGCCCCATCGTTGGTGTCAGTGGGAGGAATAGTGCCCCATCATTGGTGTCAGTGGGGGGAGGAATAGTGCCCCATGATTGGTAATAGTGACACCAATGATTGGGCACTATTCCTCCCACTGACACCAATGATACTTACCTTGCTGACCCCTGCTCCAGCCTGGGCTCGCTCCCTCCCTCTCCCATGGTACAAACACTTACCAGTCAGATGGCTTCCTTCTCCGGCCGCTTTCCTCCTCTTCACTCGCTCGTGCTTCGCGGTGCCGCTCGGCTCCTCCTTTCCAAGCTCCACCTCCTCGCCGGTGATTGGCCGCCTGTGTGCCTCTCTTGAGCTACAGTTCCGGCGGCCAATCACCGACGAGGAAGGATTGATCCCGGGGGTGTGTCCAGATGACAGGAACGGCATGTCATCCCGCCCACACCTGCAGACGGATCAAGGAGCGGTGTCTCGGTTTCTAAGGCCATCGGAAATATGTGTTTTCCGATGGTCTTAGGCGACCCCTGGGAAAGTGTCGTTCGACCCCCAAAGGGGTCGCGACCCCCAGGTTGAGAACCGCTGCTCTAAAGTATGCAATAAAACTATAAAGATGTCACCCAGTTTTTTTTTTTTTTTTTTCCACCACGTCCCAAACCTCATAGGAACCATGACACATAGAGGTGCTGCAGTAATGAAAACATGCTTTTTATAAAAACATACATCATTTTATTGATACAAAACCTTAAGAGTTCATGGCCAATCATAACCGATTTTTCATATTTTGCAACATATAATTGTGCCCACCCATCCTACCCCCCCCCCCCCCCTTTAGGCTGGCCATACATTATACAACTTTCTTTTTGATTTATCAGAATCATATAAAATGAGGTCAAACCTAAACACTTTCTATTTGTATGCAACCATGTAGGGTCTTGCACTAAGCAGGTGAAGATAAATCTAAAGGAAATTGAATAAGAAGTATGTTTGATGTATGGCCAGCTTTAGTCTCACTGGATTCTCTGTAGCAGCCTTTTTCAACCCAGGCAAAATGCCTAAAAATTTCTCTAAGCTTGTATACAAGCCAGCGGGTTTCATTGTGCACCATTACAACGTTCTATCCACCAGTATCCTGACAACCAATGACATCATCACTTGATAAGGAGGATGTCAATTGCCTGCACAGCATCCCTGTTTGACTGCCCCTTGCCCCTCTCCATCAGTGCCATCAGTGCTGGGGTCACATTAGCTCAGTGATGGAGAAAAACGGAGGGAGAAGAGAAATACTGAAATACTAGACAGTACCAATGTGCACAAGTGTATTTGCCTTGGAAGAACAAATCGCCTCTAATGTTGGGTGTCCTACATGTATGTATGTTGCTGCGTCTCACTGCGGTCAGTGATTGAGAGAGAGCTATAGCTATATATATATATATAGTTTTTTTCTTTTTAGAATGGGCTGCCTTGGAACTGTCCAAAATTTTAAAGGGTGCCTCGAGACTGTCCATAATTTTAGAGGGTGCCTTGGAGCTGTCCATAATTTTAAAGGGTGCCTTGGGACTGTCCATAATTTTAAAGGGTGCCTCGAGACTGTCCATAATTTTAGAGGGTGCCTTGGAGCTGTCCATAATTTTAGAGGGTGCCTTGGAGCTGTCCATAATTTTAAAGGGTGCCTTGGGACTGTCCATAATTTTAAAGGGTGCCTCGAGACTGTCCATAATTTTAGAGGGTGCCTTGGAGCTGTCCATAATTTTAGAGGGTGCCTTGGAGCTGTCCATAATTTTAGAGGGTGCCTTGAGACTGTCCATAATTTTAAAGGGTGCCTTGGAGCTGTCCATAATTTTAAAGGGTGCCTTGGGGCTGTCCATTTTTTTAAAGGGTGCCTTGGGGCTGTCCATTTTTTTAAAGGGTGCCTTGGGGCGGTCCATTTTTTTAAAGGGTGCCTTGGGGCTGTCCATAATTTTAAAAGGTGCCCTGGGGCTGTACATAATTTTAAAGGGTGCCCTGGGGCTGTCCATAATTTTAAAGGGTGCCTTGGGACTGTCCATAATTTTAAAGGGTGCCTTGGGACTGTCCATAATTTTAAAGGGTGCCTTGGGACTGTCCATAATTTTAAAGGGTGCCTTGGGACTGTCCATAATTTTAAAGGGTGCCTTGGGACTGTCCATAATTTTAAAGGGTGCCTCGAGACTGTCCATAATTTTAGAGGGTGCCTTGGAGCTGTCCATAATTTTAGAGGGTGCCTTGGAGCTGTCCATAATTTTAGAGGGTGCCTTGGAGCTGTCCATAATTTTAGAGGGTGCCTTGGAGCTGTCCATAATTTTAGAGGGTGCCTTGGAGCTGTCCATAATTTTAGAGGGTGCCTTGGAGCTGTCCATAATTTTAGAGGGTGCCTTGAGACTGTCCATAATTTTAAAGGGTGCCTTGGAGCTGTCCATAATTTTAAAGGGTGCCTTGGGACTGTCCATAATTTTAAAGGGTGCCTTGGGGCTGTCCATTTTTTTAAAGGGTGCCTTGGGGCTGTCCATAATTTTAAATGGTGCCCTGGGGCTGTACATAATTTTAAAGGGTGCCCTGGGGCTGTCCATAATTTTAAAGGGTGCCTTGGGACTGTCCATAATTTTAAAGGGTGCCTTGGGACTGTCCATAATTTTAAAGGGTGCCTTGGGACTGTCCATAATTTTAAAGGGTGCCTTGGGACTGTCCATAATTTTAAAGGGTGCCTTGGGACTGTCCATAATTTTAAAGGGTGCCTTGGGACTGTCCATAATTTTAAAGGGTGCCTTGGGACTGTCCATAATTTTAAAGGGTGCCTTGGGACTGTCCATAATTTTAAAGGGTGCCTTGGGACTGTCCATAATTTTAAAGGGTGCCTTGGGACTGTCCATAATTTTAAAGGGTGCCTTGGGACTGTCCATAATTTTAAAGGGTGCCTTGGGACTGTCCATAATTTTAAAGGGTGCCTTGGGACTGTCCATAATTTTAAAGGGTGCCTTGGGACTGTCCATAATTTTAAAGGGTGCCTTGGGACTGTCCATAATTTTAAAGGGTGCCTTGGGACTGTCCATAATTTTAAAGGGTGCCTTGGGACTGTCCATAATTTTAAAAGGTACCTTGGGACTGTCCATAATTTTAGAGGGTGCCTTGATATTGTCCATAATTTTAGAGGGTGCCTTGGGACTGTCAATTATTTTAAAGGGTGCCATGGGACTGTCCATCATTTTAGAGGGTGCCTTGACTAAATAAAGGCTGAGAAACACTGCTCTATAGCTATAGTGAAACTTCATCTTAAAGGGGAAGCTCCACTTTATGTCCTCTTCCCCTCTCTTCTAACACTTTGGTTTTTTTTTTTTATTTTGGTAGGTACCCACTCCCACTTCCGGTTGAATCGCTTAGGCGATTCCACCGGAAGTTCGGCCCCCTCCTTCTTTGCCCACAACCTACTGGGGCACATCACAGGTCCTAGGAGGCTCAAGGACTATTCACACGGCACAACACGGCTCGCACAGGGGCAATGAGAAGCTGGCTGTGAAGCTACAAGGAGTCACAGTCAGCTTCCCACACTGAACGTGCCAGCGCCAGGGACCCAAAGACCGGTGAGGATGATGCTGGATCCTGCACAGGTAACGGTTCTTTTAATACAAGTTCTGCAAACACCCTGAAGATCCTCTTTAACCTGGTCATAGATGGATCCAAATTCAGCTGGTTTAGCAGGGACCAGATACATTTCAGTCCGGGGAGAGTGGATATAGTGAATGCAGGGTCCGGGGAGAGCGGATATAGTGAATGCAGGGTCCGGGGAGAGCGGATATAGTGAATGCAGGATCCAGGGAGACCAGATATAGTGAATGCAGGGTCCGGGAAGAGCGGATATAGTGAATGCAGAGTCCGGGGAGAGCAGATATAGTGAATGCGGGGTCCGGGGAGAGCGGATATAGTGAATGCAGAGTCCGGGGAGAGCGGATATAGTGAATGCAGGGTCCGGGGAGAGCAGATATAGTGAATGCAGGATCCAGGGAGACCAGATATAGTGAATGCAGGGTCCGGGAAGAGCGAATATAGTGAATGCAGAGTTCGGGGAGTGCAGATATAGTGAATGCAGGGTCCGGGGAGAGCGGATATAGTGAATGCAGGGTCCGGGGAGAGCGGATATAGTGAACGCGGGGTCCGGGGAGAGCGGATATAGTGAACGCGGGGTCCGGGGAGAACGGATATAGTGAACACGGGGTCCGGGGAGAACGGATATAGTGAATGCGGGGTCCGGGGAGAGCGGATATAGTGAATGCGGGGTCCGGGGAGAGCGGATATAGTGAATGCGGGGTCCGGGGAGAGCGGATATAGTGAATGCGGGGTTCGGGGAGAGCGGATATAGTGAATGCGGGGTCCGGGGAGAGCGGATATAGTGAATGCGGGGTCCGGGGAGAGCGGATATAGTGAATGCGGGGTTCGGGGAGAGCGGATATAGTGAATGCGGGGTCCGGGGAGAGCGGATATAGTGAATGCGGGGTCCGGGGAGAGCGGATATAGTGAATGCGGGGTCCGGGGAGAGCGGATATAGTGAATGCGGGGTCCGGGAAACCGGATATAGTGAATGCGAGGTCCGGGGAGAGCGGATATAGTGAATGCGGGGTCCGGGGAGAGCGGATATAGTGAATGCGGGGTCCGGGGAGAGCGGATATAGTGAATGCGGGGTCCGGGGAGAGCGGATATAGTGAATGCAGGGTCCGGGGAGAGCGGATATAGTGAATGCGGGGTCCGGGGAGAGCGGATTTAGTGAAGGCAGGGTCCGGGTAGAGGGGATATAGTGAATGCGGGGTCCGGGGAGACCGGATATAGTGAATGCAGGGTCCGGGGAGAGCGGATATAGTGAATGCAGGGTCCGGGGAGAGCGGATATAGTGAATGCGGGGTCCGGGGAGAGCGGATATAGTGAATGCGGGGTCCGGGGAGAGCGGATATAGTGAATGCGGGGTCCGGGGAGAGCGGATATAGTGAATGCGGGGTCCGGGGAGAGCGGATATAGTGAATGCAGGGTCCGGGGAGAGCGGATATAGTAAATGCGGGGTCCGGGGAGAGCGGATATAGTGAATGCGGGGTCCGGGGAGAGCGGATATAGTGAATGCGGGGTCCGGGGAGAGCGGATATAGTGAATGCGGGGTCCGGGGAGAGCGGATATAGTGAATGCGGGGTCCGGGGAGAGCGGATATAGTGAATGCGGGGTCCGGGGAGAGCGGATATAGTGAATGCGGGGTCCGGGGAGAGCGGATATAGTGAATGCGGGGTCCGGGGAGAGCGGATATAGTGAATGCGGGGTCCGGGGAGAGCGGATATAGTGAATGCGGGGTCCGGGGAGAGCGGATATAGTGAATGCGGGGTCCGGGGAGAGCGGATATAGTGAATGCGGGGTCCGGGGAGAGCGGATATAGTGAATGCGGGGTCCAAGGAGAGCGGATATAGTGAATGCGGGGTCCGGGAAACCGGATATAGTGAATGCGAGGTCCGGGGAGAGCGGATATAGTGAATGCGGGGTCCAGGGAGAGCGGATATAGTGAATGCAGGGTCCGGGGAGAGCGGATATAGTGAATGCGGGGTCCAGGGAGAGCGGATATAGTGAATGCAGGGTCCGGGGTTTAGTAACGCTTTTTAAGTCTTTTGTTAAAAGGGAGGCATCCTCAGTATAGCAATGTAAATAAATTAGTTACCAGCTGAGGCTACTACAGTCAAAAATCACTACTTGCTTTACATTAGATATCGCTCATGTTGTGCCTGTGAAGCCTGTGTTAGTGTATGATTGTATCTGCCACAACCCCTTTATACCTTTTCACCTTTAATAAGAGTCCTTTTATTAGGTTATTTATCACGTATCTTTTCTCTCTCCAGGAGAACATATTGGAGGCACTCAAACAAAGGCACGTTACTGAGAAGAAGTGTCTGTGTGCGTTTCGGAACTTGCTCCCCCTCTATTCTCTTTCTGTAAGTATTTCCTGTTCATAACTTAAAGCCCAGTTCTGACAAACCTAGAAATGATCTCTTGCAGTGAGGCTGCGCCAGCACTGCAGGGGTTTATCCACTTCAGCTCCGAAAGATTTTAACTCCAATTGTGACCAGACCGTTTTTTGGTAGACGGTGTTACGCTATTTTAACTGGCGATTGCGCCGTTATGCAATGCTGTGCGCAAACAAATAGCACTTTTTTTGGTGGTATTTGATCACCACCTGGTTTTATGGCTATAAATGAAAAAAGTGCATACATTTAAAAAAAATATATATTCTTTTACTTTTATAAATTACTTTTAAATGTTACCAAAAAAAAATTCAATAAAATTTCTTCATCCATTTAAGCCAACATGTCTTTGGTTAAAAAAAAAATTCCCATAAGTGTATATTATTTGGTTTGCATGAAAGTTATAGCGTCTACAAACTGATATATACTGGAATTTTCTTTTTCTATACTAGTAATGGCGATGATCAGCTTCTACAGCGCCTTGAAATAGTATTCATGCCCCTTGAAATTTTCCACATTTGTCATGTTACAACCAAAAATGTAAATATATTTTATTGGGATTTTATGTGATAGACCAACACAAAGTGGCACATAATTGTGAAGTGGAAGAAAAGTAAAAAAATGGTTTTCAACATTTTTTACAAATATCTGAAAAGTGTGACATGCATTTGTAGTCAGCCCCCTTTTACTGTGATACCCCAAACCAAAATCTAGTGGAACCAATTGCCTTCAGAAGTCACCTAATTAGTGAATAGTCCACCTGTGTGTAATGTAATCGCAGTATAAATCCAGCTGTTCTGTGAATCCCTCAAAGGTTTGTTAGAGAACATTAGTGAACAAATGGCATCGTTAAGATCAAGGGGCACACCAGACAGGTCAGGGATAAAGTTGTGGAGAAGTTTAATGCAGGGTTAAGTTTTAAGAAAATATCCCAAGCTTTGAACATCTCACGGAGCACTGTTCAATCCGTCATCCGAAAATGGAAAGAGTATGGCACAACTGCAACCTACCAAGACATGGCCGTCCACCTAAACTGACAGGCCTGGCCAGGAAAGCATTCACCAGAGAAGCAGCCAAGAGGCTCATGGGAACTCTGGAGGAGCTGAAGAGATCCACAGCTCAGGTGGGAGAATCTGTCCACAGGACAACTATTAGTGATGCACTCCACAAATCTGACCTTTATGGAAGAGTGGCAAGAAGAAAGCCATTGTTGGAAGAAAGCCATAAGAAGTCCCGTTTGCAGTTTGCGAGAAGCCATGTGGGGGACACAGCAAACACGTGGAAGAAGGTGCTCTGGTCAGATGAGACCAAAATGGAACTTTTTGGCCTAAAAGCAAAATGCTATGTGTGGCAGAAAGCGAACACTGCACATCACCCTGAACACACCATCCCCACCGTGAAACATGGTGGTGGAAGCATCATGTTGGGATGCTTTTCTTCAGCAGTGATAAGGAAGCTGGTCAGAGTTGATGGGAAGATGGATGGAGCCAAATACGGGGCAATCTTAGAAGAAAACCTGTTAGAGTCTGCAAAAGACTTGAGACCGAGGCGAAGGTTCCCCTTCCAGCAGGACAACGACCCAAAACATCCAGCCAGAGCTTCAATGGAATGGTTTAGATCAAAGCATATTCATGTGTTAGAATGGCCCAGTCACAGTCCAGACCAAATCCAATGGAGAATCTGTGGCAGTACTTGAAAATTGCTGTTCCCAGACACTCTGGGGTTTATTTACTAAAGCTGGAGAGTCCAAAATCAGACTCCCTTCTGCATAGAAACCAATCAGCTTCTAACCTCAGCTTGTTCAATGAAGCTTTGGCAATGAAACCTGGAAGCTGATTGGTTTCTATGCAGAAGGGAGTCTGATTTTGGACTCTCCAGCTTTAGTAAATAAACCCCTCTCCATCCAATCTGACAGAGCTTGAGCGATTCTGCAAAGAAGAATGGGCAGAAATGTCCCTCTCTAGATGTGCAAAGAGACATCCCCAAAAAGAAGCTGGAATTGCAGTCAAAGGGGGTCCTACAAACTATTGACTCCGGGGGGGCTGAATTCAAATGCCGCCACACTATTCACAGATTTATTGGTCACAAATGTTGAAACCCATTTCTCATTTTCCTTCCACTTCACAATTATGTGCCACTTTGTGTCGGTCTATCACATCCAATCCCAATAAAATACATTGACGGTTTTTCGTTGTAACATGACAACATGTGGAACATTTCAAGGGGTGTGAAGACTTTTTCAAGGCACTGTATGCTTGTAGCAAGATGAAATTAGGAAGTGGTACTGTTATTATCAACCAGTCCAGCAATGGTGTTGTAGTTTAAACCCTCTTCAAGAAAACAATGAAGGCATGCCGCCCCTAGCCACCTCCTCTGCAGCATTACCTGTACACCTTTATGACTTCTGTAAGCCTGCAGGGGTGAGATGTCCCCTTCTGTGCCCTAAATCTTCTGTTACCGGTTGCATCAGCTTTGGCAGATGTTACATTTGTTCTTGCAGGTGAACAGTTTTGTTGGGGTTTTGGGAGAAGCAGACCCAGACTTGGCGGAGACTCTGCGGAAAGCGATCGCTGAGAGGACTGCTGAAAGTGCCCATCCTACAGCCTGCGAACCGACCACCTGTCCGTAAGAGCTGCTTGCAATCGTCAGTGTTAGGAACATCACCTCCTGGGAACAAGTCTCCACACACTTGTCCTATCAGGACCTAAAATCTGGCTCAGCATCCAGTCCTTAGATGTGCGTGGCTGCATTAGTTTTCTTCATTTTCAGGGTTATTTTTCATTCATTTTCACCTGGTGATCCTGCCAGCAATACACTTCCTGTCCGAGAGTGACAACGCTCACTCACCATACTCTGTTAGGTAGAAACAAAATATTACTTCAGAACCCTGCCCCTCTTCTATTGCCTAAACCTAGAGGGATGTGGTTTTGTAGTCATCAGAGATTGACGACTGATAACATTCAGCACAGACAGAAGCTTTTAAGCTCCCATGATTTCAGACAAGATTAGCTGTGTTTGTTTTTTTTTGTTTTTTTTAATCCATCAAGCATATAATGAGAAAATGCTTTTTGTTGGGTTATATAATAGACCTAAATGGAGCAGCAAATAGGTTTGTTATGGTTTATATACACCTTAAAGCGGAGTTCCGCCTGAAAAAAAAAAAGTCAACAGGTACAAAAACTGTAGCTGCTGACTTTTAAAATACAGCCACTTACCTGTCCCTCAGTCCAGCGGTGTCCTCACCACGGCTGGTTTCACCGACATCTTTAGTGTGGGCACCCGGCTGTAACAGTTTGCGGCTTCACAGCCAGGTGCCCACTGTGCATGTGCGAGAAGCGCTGCGCTTTGTGAATGACCCCGTGCTCTTCTGGGACCTGTCACGTGTCCCAGAAGACTATGGGGAAGGGGACATCTTCCGATCGCCTAGGCCAGGGGTAGGCAACCTGCGGCTCTCTAGCTGTTGTGGAACTACATTTCCCATGAGGCATTGCAAAGATTACAAAACTGATAGTTACAGCTATGACTTGCAGAAGCATGATGGAACTTGTAGTCCTGCATCTCTCAGGTTGCCTACACCTGGCCTAGGCGATCGCAGCGGACGTGGGAGCGGATACCTGTCAAATTCTTGGTGCCAATCCTTAATAGGAAGCGGGGGACAAAGGCTTAAAGCCGAACTTCCCCTTTTGGGTGGAGCTCCGCTTTAAGATGTTCCAGTATGGCAGTATACAGCCTACAGGTGGAGCTACATTATTTATATTCCCTGGGGTGAGCAAACCTAAATGTTTACTGCCACCTATAGGCTGCTTTCGTGTGAAATGATCCTATGAAATGGGCTACAAGTCAAGCATATCTAAGTGCTAAATATTTGCCCTTTTTTAAACTTTTTTTTTTTTTTAGTTTTGGATGAAGTAGAGAGCGGTTAGAAGCTCTGCCGGTTATTTATTGCTAAGTGATGCTTTGCTGCTGGATGTTTATTTTATCATTGTTGTGCTGAGCGTGTCTCTGCGGGGCGTCCAGGAGGTATGTGGGCTGTTTCAGTGCACCGAGGAACAACCACAAAGACAATATTTGAATCTGGAATCAAAGCGCCACATCAGAATGTCAGAGCCCAATGTAAAGTTTTTTTCTAAACATCAGTTGGGTACAAGAGCCAATGCGTTTCATGAACCACACATGACCCCAATTATCAGGGCTTGTGGAAATGTGAGATTTTTATGTAGACTTATGTATGTGCATGTGTGTATGTGTGTGTGTATATATATATATATATATATATATATATATATATATATATATATATATATATACACATATACATACATACATACATACACACACAAACACACACACATACATACATATATACACACACATACACATACTTATATACATACACATACATATATACACACACATACGCACATATATATACATACATACACACATACACACATATATATATATATATATATGTGTGAGTATGTATGTATATATATGTGTATACATACGCACATTATATTTATATATTTGTGTATGTTTATATATATATGTATGTGTGTATATGTATATATGTGTGTGTATGTGTGTATATATATATATATATATATATATATATATATATATAAATAGTATATGAGATCTGTATCCAACAACAAACAGGTGCAGCATTCAGTAGCCCTCCGATCAATCTCAAGTAGAGCCTGATGAAGAGCTGTGTAGCCCCTGAAATGGGTTGTCTCTTGAGCCCAATTAGTGTGCCTATGGAAATGTGAGATCTATTCATGCGGACTTGGACAATGATTGAGATAAATATATCTCAGATGTGAACGTGACAACATGTTTTGCATTGGAAGCAGAAGTGATGTAACACTTGTTTGTTTCCGCTGCATGATGAGACACCTAGCTAACAGGTGGGAAGCCTCACTTTCCTCATTCGTTGCGTGCGCTGCTAGTAATACGGAGTCATTTCAGAGCTCACTGAGCTTCAAAGAGGGTAAATTGTTGGTGCCGCTTAACTGGTGCCTCTGTGAATGAAGTTGCCGAATTATTTGCCGTGTCGCGAGGTCCAGTACCAAAGGATATGATGGCATATACAGTTTCCGGGAAAACGGCGTCTGATGAGCATGAACGCGGTCTACATGGTAAACTGACTGAAAGAGACAAAAGGACATTACGTAGGATTGTGACTTGGAATAAGAACACAACTGCTGCAAAAGTGACTGCAGAGTCTCAGTTTTCACAGGACTGAGATTGAGCTCTGCAGTCACTTTTTCAGCAGTTGTGTTCTTAGTTTTGGTCAGAATCCTACATAATGTCCTTTTGTCTCTTTCGGTCAGGTGACCATGTTTCAGGTACTTATATAGTACCATCAATTTACATATATATTGTACATTCACATCGGTCCCTAACCCTCAAGGGACATACAATCTAAGGTCCCTAACTCACATTCATACATACACATACTAGGGACAATGTAGACAGGAGCCAATTCACCTACCAGCGTGTCTGTGGAGTGTGGGAGGAAACCGGAGTACCCAGAGGAAACCCACGCAGGCACAGGGAGAACATGCAAACTCCAGGCAGGTGGTGCTTTGAACCAACGACCCTAGTACTGCCAAGCGATAGATCGATATATCTATTCTATATGTGTGTATGTATAATCTGTCTGAGTAACAAACAAGTGCAGCATTTAGCAGATCAATCTCTCTCTGGCCCCGATGTGTGGCCCCTGAAATGCGTTGGCTCTTGTGACCCAATTAACTTTTGGAATAAAACCTTACTTTGGACTCTAACATTCCATTGTGGAGCTCCGATTTCAGATGTAAATATTTATTGCTGTCGGTGTTCCTGCTGGAGATTTTAACCTTTTTTTATTTTTGACCATTGTCAGCAGCATAGCAGGTGATGGGGAATCGAAAATTTTAAAGTTGTCACTGGGACAGGAATAGGGGGGAAACATTTCAATGGGGACAGCTGCTTCCCTCACTTTGTATTTTTTTTTTTTCTTGAACAATAAGCAAATCTCCCCAACAATAGACAGCCAGTGACAGAACATTTCATTCAACCGATTTATCAGTCTATCGATCAATTCACCAAATGTATCATTCAATCTATCATTCGCCACTCCATCCAAAATGAAGAAACAAGTTTTGGCTTTAGATATATTTTAATACAAGTTGGTTTGCACAGTCCATTGATCAAACCTGTTTTGTCATGTTAATTACTGAAAGATATGGGGGGGGATCTTCTAAAACCTTTGTTGGATGCGTTTTCCCTGTATTTTCTATAATAGATTAATTCCTACAATCATTTGTTCCATCTAATGGCCAGAATGTGGTATAGATTTCTGAAATGCCTCACCCTAAGTTCACATATGTGCGGGTGGTGCCGCTGCGGATCCGCATGAAAATCCATGCAGCCGCACCACCCGCACAGAGAATTGCGGACCCGCGGGCGGGTGCCATTCTAATGGCACGCCGCCCGCACTGGAAAACGCAACCGTACTGGGAACCTCGGCTGCGTTTTCCAAAGAAGTGCAGGGACTTCTTCCCTGCGTGTCACGGGGCACGGGAGTCCATTCAAATGAATAGACTTCATGCCCTTGCAAAACGTGGCCCGTACGGCCGCATAGATGTGAACCAGGGGGTCAGTGAGAAAATGTACCACATCCAGGTGAGTCACTGTGGAGACAAGAAGTGGCTGGTAATTACCCGACAGCTGAGCAGCTTCTGAGCACTGAAAGAAAAGAGCTGCTCGTTAAGTAGCAGGAGCCCAGCCCAGACAATGCCCCATTATGGCTGCTAGATAGAGCTGACGATCTTATAAATTCATCTATTACAGAAAATACAGGGAAAATGTGTCCAGCCTGCACAAATGTGTGTGACATTCATCCAACAAATGTTTTATAATTAGAACCCATAGTGTGTGATAGTCTGTGGCCATTAAATGTTTTGGTTGGCTGACATAACCAAGCCGGTCATACAAGTATTCTATAAGCAGGGCGTACCTTAAAGGGCCAGTCCACCCACTTTCTGGCGACCATACCCATCTGATTGTACAATGTCCTACCCACAACTGATGTAGAGGCCTGCCTTGCTGGATACAAATTCAATGGATTGATTAGCTTTGGAACAGATATTACGTAGTTTTGTAAATCTAGAGCGGGATAGGCAACATTGGCACGCCAGCTATGCTGAAAATACAAATCCCATCATACCTCTTACTTGGGGGAGTCATGACTGCGGCTGTCAATGTGTTGCAATGCCTCATGGGATTTATAGTTCTACAACAGCTGGAGGGCCCAGATTGCCTACCTGTGACCTAGAGCAATGTTTCTCAACCTTTTTTCAGCCAAGGCACCTTTTAAAATTGTGGACAGTCCCGAGGCACCCTTTAAAATTGTGGACAGTTCCGAGGCACCCTTTAAAATTATGTACAGTCCTGAGGCACCCTTTAAAATTATGGATAGTCTTGAGGCACCCTTTAAAATTATGGACAGTCTGGAGGCACCCTTTAAAATTCTGGACAGTCCCGAGGCGCCCTTTAAAATTCTGGACAGTCCCGAGGCGCCCTTTAAAATTCTGGACAGTCCCGAGGCGCCCTTTAAAATTCTGGACAGTCCCGAGGCGCCCTTTAAAATTCTGGACAGTCCCGAGGCGCCCTTTAAAATTCTGGACAGTCCCGAGGCGCCCTTTAAAATTCTGGACAGTCCCGAGGCGCCCTTTAAAATTCTGGACAGTCCCGAGGCGCCCTTTAAAATTCTGGACAGTCCCGAGGCGCCCTTTAAAATTCTGGACAGTCCCGAGGCGCCCTTTAAAATTCTGGACAGTCCCGAGGCGCCCTTTAAAATTCTGGACAGTCCCGAGGCGCCCTTTAAAATTCTGGACAGTCCCGAGGCGCCCTTTAAAATTCTGGACAGTCCCGAGGCGCCCTTTAAAATTCTGGACAGTCCCGAGGCGCCCTTTAAAATTCTGGACAGTCCCGAGGCGCCCTTTAAAATTCTGGACAGTCCCGAGGCGCCCTTTAAAATTCTGGACAGTCCCGAGGCGCCCTTTAAAATTCTGGACAGTCCCGAGGCGCCCTTTAAAATTCTGGACAGTCCCGAGGCGCCCTTTAAAATTCTGGACAGTCCCGAGGCGCCCTTTAAAATTCTGGACAGTCCCGAGGCGCCCTTTAAAATTCTGGACAGTCCCGAGGCGCCCTTTAAAATTCTGGACAGTCCCGAGGCGCCCTTTAAAATTCTGGACAGTCCCGAGGCGCCCTTTAAAATTCTGGACAGTCCCGAGGCGCCCTTTAAAATTCTGGACAGTCCCGAGGCGCCCTTTAAAATTCTGGACAGTCCCGAGGCGCCCTTTAAAATTCTGGACAGTCCCGAGGCGCCCTTTAAAATTCTGGACAGTCCCGAGGCGCCCTTTAAAATTCTGGACAGTCCCGAGGCGCCCTTTAAAATTCTGGACAGTCCCGAGGCGCCCTTTAAAATTCTGGACAGTCCCGAGGCGCCCTTTAAAATTCTGGACAGTCCCGAGGCGCCCTTTAAAATTCTGGACAGTCCCGAGGCGCCCTTTAAAATTCTGGACAGTCCCGAGGCGCCCTTTAAAATTCTGGACAGTCCCGAGGCGCCCTTTAAAATTCTGGACAGTCCCGAGGCGCCCTTTAAAATTCTGGACAGTCCCGAGGCGCCCTTTAAAATTCTGGACAGTCCCGAGGCGCCCTTTAAAATTCTGGACAGTCCCGAGGCGCCCTTTAAAATTCTGGACAGTCCCGAGGCGCCCTTTAAAATTCTGGACAGTCCCGAGGCGCCCTTTAAAATTCTGGACAGTCCCGAGGCGCCCTTTAAAATTCTGGACAGTCCCGAGGCGCCCTTTAAAATTCTGGACAGTCCCGAGGCGCCCTTTAAAATTCTGGACAGTCCCGAGGCGCCCTTTAAAATTCTGGACAGTCCCGAGGCGCCCTTTAAAATTCTGGACAGTCCCGAGGCGCCCTTTAAAATTCTGGACAGTCCCGAGGCGCCCTTTAAAATTCTGGACAGTCCCGAGGCGCCCTTTAAAATTCTGGACAGTCCCGAGGCGCCCTTTAAAATTCTGGACAGTCCCGAGGCGCCCTTTAAAATTCTGGACAGTCCCGAGGCGCCCTTTAAAATTCTGGACAGTCCCGAGGCGCCCTTTAAAATTCTGGACAGTCCCGAGGCGCCCTTTAAAATTCTGGACAGTCCCGAGGCGCCCTTTAAAATTCTGGACAGTCCCGAGGCGCCCTTTAAAATTCTGGACAGTCCCGAGGCGCCCTTTAAAATTCTGGACAGTCCCGAGGCGCCCTTTAAAATTCTGGACAGTCCCGAGGCGCCCTTTAAAATTCTGGACAGTCCCGAGGCGCCCTTTAAAATTCTGGACAGTCCCGAGGCGCCCTTTAAAATTCTGGACAGTCCCGAGGCGCCCTTTAAAATTCTGGACAGTCCCGAGGCGCCCTTTAAAATTCTGGACAGTCCCGAGGCGCCCTTTAAAATTCTGGACAGTCCCGAGGCGCCCTTTAAAATTCTGGACAGTCCCGAGGCGCCCTTTAAAATTCTGGACAGTCCCGAGGCGCCCTTTAAAATTCTGGACAGTCCCGAGGCGCCCTTTAAAATTCTGGACAGTCCCGAGGCGCCCTTTAAAATTCTGGACAGTCCCGAGGCGCCCTTTAAAATTCTGGACAGTCCCGAGGCGCCCTTTAAAATTCTGGACAGTCCCGAGGCGCCCTTTAAAATTCTGGACAGTCCCGAGGCGCCCTTTAAAATTCTGGACAGTCCCGAGGCGCCCTTTAAAATTCTGGACAGTCCCGAGGCGCCCTTTAAAATTCTGGACAGTCCCGAGGCGCCCTTTAAAATTCTGGACAGTCCCGAGGCGCCCTTTAAAATTCTGGACAGTCCCGAGGCGCCCTTTAAAATTCTGGACAGTCCCGAGGCGCCCTTTAAAATTCTGGACAGTCCCGAGGCGCCCTTTAAAATTCTGGACAGTCCCGAGGCGCCCTTTAAAATTCTGGACAGTCCCGAGGCGCCCTTTAAAATTCTGGACAGTCCCGAGGCGCCCTTTAAAATTCTGGACAGTCCCGAGGCGCCCTTTAAAATTCTGGACAGTCCCGAGGCGCCCTTTAAAATTCTGGAGAGTCCGGAGACGCCCTTTAAAATATAGAGAGTCCGGAGACGCCCTTTAAAATGATGGACAGTCTTGAGGCACCCCATTCTAAAATGTGAACAACTATTCTAGTAGTTTTTTTTAACGCAGCAACGTTCACACATGTAGGACATCCAATATTAGAGGTGATCTATTCTTCCAAAGCAAATACACTTTTGCACACTGGTACTGACTAGTATTCCCATGTTTCTCTTCTCTCTCAGTTTTCTCCATCACTGAGCTAATGTGACCCCAGCACTGATGGAGAGGGGCAGAGGAGGGCCAAACTAGGCAGCTAACATTCTCCTTATCAACTGATGAGGCCATTGGTTGTCAGGACGCTGGTGGCTAAAATGGTGCACAATGAAAACCTGTGGCTTTGTGTAACTAAAAGGCAAGCTTGTTCCACCCATTGGTTTGTATGCAAATTTTGGGCAATTTTTAGAGATTTTGCCAAGGCACCCCTGAAGAAACCTCAAGGCACCCCGGGGTGCCTGGGCACTCTGGTTGAGAAAGGCTGACCTAGAGGATATTGTGCAATTAGATTGTACTGCATGGCTAGCTTTAGTTTTTTCATGCCATACCTGGCTCCAGACTCCGCCCCCACAACTGAGGGCTCACCGATACGGCTTTTACACTAAGCATGGACATCATCCCTTGTCTGCTACGTTCTGCAATCTTTTGATCTGCAAAGAGATATACAAACACAACAGGTGAGTCCATTCCCTGGCATTTACAGAAGACAATAGCTTCAGGTGGACTTGCCCTTTAAGTACCTCATTGCCTTTCCATGACTGAGGCAACATTGAGTCTGTCAAACTAGAATCCATGCATTGGCCAGACCAAGCTGTCCGAGGTGAAGAGGCAGTTCAGTTTCTGTGTAGTTCCTCGTTGGGTAAGGTCCGCAGCTCTTGTGAACATGTGACTGCTACAGACCGACGTTGGACTGTTACCTGTGTTATAACGCTCTGTGTGATGTTTTGTTAACAAAAAATAAAAATATAATTTTGTATTTTTATCGCCTTTGTTTTTTATTATACGAACTGTTAGTGTTAAACCCACAACAGTACAATCAGTCTGTAGATGCAGTAAAGCGTGCTTGTTATACTCACTGTGGAACCTAAGGGGTTAATCCTCCGCATTGTGTAAAAGGCAGTTTGATCCTGTTTTTTCTGCTCCTCCTCTTATTCAAATGTCCACGTCTAATCTCCTGATAAGATATATCGTGTTGAGTCACTCTGCACATGCTCAGTTTGGTGTGTATTGCTAGAGAGGTTTTTTTTTTCCTTGGGAGAGTGCATGTGATCAGCACCGGGCCAATCAGCACTGTCCTGACGGAGGGTCAGGGATTCTGCATCCTCCTATAGCAGAAAGAAAACTCCTCCTACAAGCTTTAGCCAGTGCTCTGCTGGACACTCATAAAAGTCATAAGACTGCTATATACTGCTGATGAGAAAAGGTATTTAGCAGTCTATAGTTACTAAAATAATTGTATTTCCATGTTCTGTGTACTGTGGGAGACCGGATATGGTGAATGCAGGGGCCGGGGAGACCAGATATAGTGAATGCAGGGGCCGGGGAGACCAGATATAGTGAATGCAGGGTCCGGGGAGACCGGATACAGTGAATGCAGGGTCCGGGGAGAGCGGATATAGTGAATGCAGGGTCCGGGGAGACCGGATATAGTGAATGCAGGGTCCGGGGAGACCGGATATAGTGAATGCAGGGTTCGGGGAGACCAGATATAGTGAATGCAGGGTCCGGGGAGAGCAGATATAGTGAATGCAGGGTCCTGGAAGATCGGATATAGTGAATGCAGGGTCCGGGGAGAGCGGATATAGTGAATGCGGGGTCCGGGGAGAGCGGATATAGTGAATGCGGGGTCCGGGGAGAGTGGATATAGTGAATGCAGGGTCCGGGGAGACCGGATATAGTAAATGCAGGGTCCGGGGAGACCGGATATAGTGAATGCAGGGTCCGGGGAGAGCGGATATAGTGAATGCGGGGTCCGGGGAGACCGGACATAGTGAATGCAGGGTCCGGGGAGAGTGGATATAGTGAATGCAGGGTCCGGGGAGAGCGGACATAGTGAACGCGGGGTCTGGGGTCATGTGACAGCAAATCACGGTGGTCACTAGACCCTAAAACCCCACCCCGCCTCCCGTTGTCTGAACCCCCTTAAAGGATCGGGAAGTGGCGGCATGAAGAGGTTAAGGCCCACCCTCCTCCTGAGAGGCCGGATATATACGTACTGCTGTCGGGAAGGAGTTAACGTCACTTTGCCCAAGTTATACTAAAAGGAATCGCTATAATATCAATGTGCAGCGCATATAAAAATGTGTGTTATAATCAATGATGACCACTGTGATAGTAAAAGAAAGAAATCGAGAATAGTGAATACTCCAATGAAGAAACAAAATGGACAATATAACAAATGAAAAATATAAAGTCCTAAATATTATAATAGTCCCAAAAATAGTGATGTGATCAAATCAACAAAATGTAATGACTTCTGTGATTTCTGCACTGCAACTCCACCATAATGCACTCACCAGAGGTAAGTAGCAAGCAAGCCCAGAGCGGAATGACACCATGGGGTGTTCCTGCTTGTTCCCCCTGCTGGTGTTCTGGTTGAAGGTGGGATCTCTCCAGAAGCCAGTGATGCACCAAATGAACAATCAAAAGTAGAGTAGCCAACTCGACCTCCTTTGCAGCATATCTGTTTTATAGACAGGTGCTCTTTAACAACTTCCCGTTTAGCCCATGTATATAAACTGCTGGATAGAAGCAGTGCAGGGGTGGGTGGCTGTTTATAAACGGCCTCCCTGCTTGTGCGCGGTCCCCTGGGAACGTGCAGCACTGCGACCTGATGCCTGCTGTGTCCTCTGGACACACTGGAACACCGATCATTGTACGGTATCTCTGTGAGGTCCTGATCATGTGATCACTGATTGGCTAATCAGTGATCACATGAATAGTAGTAAGCAAGATGTCACTTCTGACACCATTGCTTACTGCGTGTGACATCTGTGAATGATCACAGAGATCACATGGTACAGGGCTATTCACAACAGCCTTGTACCATGTGACAAGCTGTGACCAATTACTGCTCACACAGTATTTCTCAATGGCTGCAAGAATGCAGCCAGAGAGAAGGAGAAATTATTGATTTTATAGCCTTTATGGGTGTAAAAGCAATCCGTGTAAAAAAAAAAAAAGAAAAATCATCACCCCCCACAAGTAGTACAGTGTCACTATGGTGACACTGTACAGCTAGGGTGACAGTATGTAAAAAAAAAAACCCCATAAATAATAATATAAAAAATAAAATACAAATGTAATTTTTAAAAAAATTATAATTTTTGGTTATAAACTAATTTGGGTTATTTTTTTTTTTACTAAAAAGATAACTGAATAAATTTTGCCCAAGATTTGTGAATAAAGATGATTTATTTGCAAACTTGTATAAGTGAAATGTTTTTTCTAAATTTTTGGACTTTTCCATTTATTTAACAAAAAAAATAAAAATCCCAGTAGTGAATAAATACCACAAAAATAAAGTTTTATCTGTCTTAAAAAAAATGCAAAAAACTCATATGGGTGCAGTGTCGCATGACCGCGCAATTGTCATTCAAAGTGTGATAGCGCTGAAAGCTGAAAATTGGCCTGGGCAGGAAGGGGGTGAAAGTGTCCGGACTGGAAGGGGGGGGGGGAAGTGTCCGGACTGGAAGGGGGGGGGAAAGTGTCCGGACTGGAAGGGGGGGGGGGGAAAGCGTCCGGACTGGAAGGGGGGGGAAAGCGTCCGGACTGGAAGGGGGGGGGGAAAGCGTCCGGACTGGAAGGGGGGGGAAAGCGTCCGGACTGGAAGGGGGGGGAAAGCGTCCGGACTGGAAGGGGGGGGAAAGCGTCCGGACTGGAAGGGGGGGAAAGCGTCCGGACTGGAAGGGGGGGAAAGCGTCCGGACTGGAAGTGGTTAATGTGCTCGAAGCATTCCCCATTTCTCATTGGAAGCCCCCCCCTTCAAAAGTCAGCAGAGCTGTCCCATATCAGACGCGTTCTGTTCTTCTATACATGCCGGTATTACAAGTAAATCCAGTTGTATCACAATGTCGGCTGAGAGTTTTAATTAGCCCGGAGCTATGATATGAGGTGGTCTAATAATCCCCTCTGCCCTCTGTTTGTCGTCTGACCTGTTTTGGTCGCGGTGGATTAAGGTCCTCTCAGAGAGCTGGTCGTCAATTAAATTATCGAAGAGCTTCATGGCCGTAAATCCTCTTTGCACCCCATGCTGATAGTAACAGGCTGTTCCCGGTCACAGGTGTACTCCTCTATTAGAATAAAGCAGGCTTAAAGAGGACCTGTCTCTCCTGTGCCTCACCAGCCCAGCGATTCTATGTCTGCACAATCACGACAGAATCAAACCCATGTTAAGCTGTGCGCATGGGTCAGCTAGAGCCATTTGTGCTGCAACCGATTCATGTAGGAGCAGGGGTGGACTGACAACTCATGGGGCCCCTGGGCAATAGGGGATCATGGGGCCCCTGTGTCTTTACCCACACTCAAAGCACACCCAAAAAAGCCTATAAAAGGTACCAGGGGCATCTCATGAGGCCCCCTACTGACCCCGGGCCCTCTGGCAGTGCCCGAATGGTCAGTCTGCCCCTGTGTAGGAGACTTGTGTTTTTTCACTCTTTATTACTTTCTTACACCCCATTATTTGTATTTTGGGGGATGTGTGCGCACAGACTTCTGTTCTCATAGAGATGTGTGTTAACTTTCAGCAGGCAATGCTTCCTAAAAATGGAGGTGGAAAGGTAAAAGTACAACTGAACACATGAGAATACAAACCTCCTATAGAATAATAGGGGGATACTGTACAATGATAAGTCACACAAGCAAGCATTTAAAGAGGAACTCTAATTTAGAAAAAAAAAGGCCCGGAAACGGTAAAAATCTATGATGCTGATTTTGGTGCTATGCCCACTTCCAACTTGGAACTGGCCCTGGCTTAAAGTGTGGCTGGTGTCATTCCACCCACTACACTAAACCCCAATGTAAGGGGGCAAGGATAATGACTACCAATGTAAAGGGGAATACTACACTGACCACCAATGTAAGAGGGACACTGCACTGACCACCAAAATGGAGGGGATATACTGCGACTTCCCACAGGTGGATGTACTTCTAATCCTCGGCAGATTGTTTCCCGATTTTCGGACTTCCTTTCGCGCCTTTACACTACGCCTGATCCCTTCCCTGTGGCTCAGGCAGAGGCATTTTTTCAAGATCTTCGTCTTCCGGGATTATCCGAGGCAGCACAGGTGGCCCTCAATGCCTGTGTTACCGTACCGGAAGTGCTCCAAGCCATCAAATCTTTGAGGTCCACCGCGGCCCCCAGGTCCTGATGGCTACTCCGGTCTCTATTATAAGAAATTCTCGGTCCTGTTGGCGCCCTTCTTGGCTGACTATTTCAATGAGTTACGACAGGGCTCCTTGCCCTCCCCGGACGCGCTTAGAGCACATATAGCCATGATTCCTAAGACGAACGAGGATGTACAGGAACCGCAAGCCTTTCGGCCCATTTCTCTTCTTAATGAAGACCTGAAGATATTGGGCAAGATTCTTAGCTCTCGCATCAATAACTATTTGCGTAGCCTGGTCCACAGGGACCAAGTGGGGTTTATCCCTGGGAGGCAGGCGGGTGATAACGTTCGTAAGGTGGTCCATCTTATATATCTTCTGCAACAGAGGAAAATCCCGGGATTCTTACTGTCCTTAGACATATATAAAGCTTTTGACTCTCTATCCTGGGAATATCTGCGGTTTGTGCTGTCTCGTTGGGGTTTCGGGGATTCTATCCTTTCTTGGATTCAAGCCTTGTATTCGTCTCCTTCGGCCTCCGTTAAATATGCTGGGCATTTCTCGAACCCCTTTCCTATTGGGCGAGGGACGAGACAGGGCTGCCCTTTGTCCCCGGCGCTTTTTATACTGGCGCTTGAGCCGCTGGCTTTAGCGCTCCGGACCGATTGCAATATATCGGGGGTTTCATACGCGGGACAGGAGTTTAAGCTGAATCTTTTTGCGGACGATGCCCTTTTGACTCTTACTAAGCCTCTGACGACGCTTCCTAATCTGCAACTGGTTCTTGAGCGCTTCTCTTTGATTTCGGGTCTCCGTATTAACTTGGATAAGACTGTCGCTCTTAATATTACTTTGGATTCCGATTTGGTTTCACGCCTTCAATCCTACTTCCCTTATAAATGGGCTTCCTCCTCTCTTGAATATTTGGGCATCCGCTTGACCCCCACCTATGACTCCCTCTTTGCTGCGAATTATTACCCATTGCTTATTTCTTTATCTTCTCTTCTGCATTCCTGGCAATTTCCGCACCTGTCTTGGATAGGGCGGGTTCATTCGGTGAAAATGACCGTCCTGCCGAAATTGTTATATTATTTTCGTACTCTCCCGGTGCGGGTTCCCCCTCATTTCCTTTGGTTGCTTCAGGCGAAGCTTATGCCTTTCATCTGGGCCAATAAGCACCCCAGAGTATCTAGAAATACGCTCTTTGCTCATAGACTTCAGGGTGGCCTTGGGGTGCCCAATGTAACTAAGTATTACCAGGCGAGCCAGATTGCCCCGCTGTCTATGTTGCACGCTTCCTCTGACGTCCCTTTCTGGGTCTTGCTGGAGCTACCTAACTGTGCCCCTATCCAACCGTCGGCGCTTCTATGGCTTCCCCCTGCCCTGCGCCCTATATCGCTGAGCCCGATGTTGCTCCATGGCTTACGAGTCTGGGACTCGGTACGTTATTCCAGTGGCCTGATGTCACCCTTTCTGCCTTTGCTTCCAATTGTTAACAACCCTCTTTTCCCACCGGGTTTAGATCACCCAAGGGCGTTCTCTTGGTGGGTGGCTCATGGGTTTTTGCAGGTACGACACTTTTTGGTTTCTCGGTCCTTCCCTACCTGGGATCTTCTTCGGGAGTCCCGGGATGTTCCCCCGGCGGAATTTTTTCGATACCTTCAATTGCGGCACTGGCTACTCTCGCTGCGGGGCACTTCTTCTTTTCCATACCAGAAATCGGCCTTTGAACAGCTTTGTCAGCAGCGCCCGGGCGCCCCGGGCCTTATCTCCCTTCTTTATGCAGCTTTGAACAGACGCCCGTCGCATACTTCTCTTTCATATGTTGTTCAGTGGGAGCGTGACCTGGGGGTGGATGTGGATCCGGAGGACTGGAATAGGGCCTGGTCACTCATAGCTAAATGCTCATTCAATACCACCACGCTGGAGGCAGCCTATAAGGTATTGTTTTGTTGGTATTGGGTGCCGGCTCGTTTGGCCCAGGCTAATCCCGCTTGTAGTGATCGATGTTTCCGGGGTTGTGGCCATCGTGGCAATGTCTTGCATATCTGGTGGTCATGCCCGAGACTGGTCCGTTTTTGGTCTCGTGTATTTGGCCTCCTTTTCACGTTGTTTCATCTATCCATACGCCGGGATGCTCGGTATGCCTTGCTTCATTGCCCCATACCGGGTCTCTTTGCTCATCAGCAGAAGCTGGCGTCCTATTTGTTTCTGTCGGCCACCAGAACAATTGCTCAGGCCTGGAAGAGTCCGTTTGTCCCTTTTCAGGGGGTGCGGGATCGTATGACCAATATGATGCTTAATGAGATGTCGAGCATATGCAACGACTCCCAATGTAAATTCTCGAAAATATGGGAACCATGGTTGCAATATGCCTTTCCCACGCTTCCTTTGGCTAGTATGGGGATGTACTGGCGTTAGGCACTGGCGTTTGATGGTGGCGCTCCTGGATCTCTGCCCCCTCTTCTCTTTTTTTTCTTTTTCTCTCCTCTTATTTCTCTTCTCTTTCTTTCTTTCCATTTCTGTTAGTTTTTTTGGGTGATAGTTGACAGTTGCCTTTAATTGCAGTTAGAATTTCATTACCGTCATTGTAACCTATGTGCCATTGATAGCCCCTGCGTGGGCGTACCTTCTGCCTTGTTGAAGTTAGAGCACTGTTTTTCTTTTATTATTTTTTTTATCTTATCGGTGCAATTGATAGCCCCTGTGGGGGCATGTTTTGTCGCCTCTGTTTTATACTGCTTAAAACTAATAAACACTATTGAAATACAAAATGGAGGGGATATTACACTGACCACCAATGTAAGGGGAGCATAGACACTGACCACCAATGTAAATGGGGCACTACACTGACCACCAATGTAAGGGGAGCATAGACACTGACCACCAATGTAAATGGGACACTACACTGACCACCAATGTAAGGGGAGCATAGACACTGACCACCAATGTAAATGGGGCACTACACTGACCATCAGTGTAAGGGGAGCACTGACTCTGACCACTAATGTAATGGGGATACTACATTGACTACCAATGTAAATGGGGCACTACACTGACCACCAATATAGAGGGGATACACTGACCACCAATGTAAGGGGAGCACAGACACTGACCACCAATGTAAAGGGGTTACTACAATGACCATCAATGTGAGGGGGATACTACAATGACCACCAATGTGAGGGGAATCCTACGCTGACCACCAATGTAAAGGGAGCACAGACACTGACCACCAATGTAAAGGGGATACTACACTGACCACCAATGTAAGGGGAGCACAGACACTGACCACCAATGTAAATGGAGCACTACACTGACCACCAATGTAAGGGGAGCACAGACTCTGACCACCAATGTAATGGGGATACTACACTGATTACCAATGTAAATGGGGCACTACACTGGCCACCAATATAGAGGGGATACACTGACCACCAATGTAAGGGGAGCACAGACACTGACCACCAATGTAAAGGGGTTATTACAATGACCACCAATGTGCGGGGGATACTACAATGACCACCAATGTGAGGGGAATCCTACACTGACCACCAATGTAAAGGGAGCACAGACACTGACCACCAATGTAAAGGGGTTACTATACTGACCACCAATGTAAAGGGGATACTACACTGACCACCAATGTAAGGGAAGCACAGACACTGACCACCAATGTTAAGGGGTTACTATACTGACCACCAATGTAAGGGGAATACTACACTGACCACCAATGTAAGGGGAGCACAGACACTGACCACCAATGTAAGGGGAGTACAGACTCTGACCACCAATGTAAGGCGGATACTTCACTGACCAACTACACTGACCACCAATGTAAATGGAGCACTACACTAACCACCAATGTAAGGGGGATACAACACTGCCAACCAATGTAAGGGGAATACTACACTGAGCACCAGTGTAAGGGGAGCACAGACACTGACCACCAATGTAAATGGGGCACTACACTGACCACCAATGTAAGAGGGGCACTGCCTTGACCAGCAATAGAGAGGGGATACTACACTGACCACCAATGTAAGGGGGATACTATACTGAATACAAATGTAAGGGGGGCACAGACCCTGACCACCAATGTAAAAGGGGCACTACTCTACAATGTAAGAGCCACTGGCCACCAATGTAGAGGGGGGGCACAGACATTGACCACCATTGTAGGTGGGGCACTACACTGCCCACCAATGTGAAGGGAGATACTACACTGACCACCAATGTAAAAGGGGCACAGACATTGACCACCAATGTAGGTGGGGCACTACACTACACTGACCACCAATGTAAGGGGCCAAACTCCTTGAGTCTACAACTGACTGACATCTTACTGCAAATAACCTTCTTGATCCTCTTCAGTCTGCATTTCGCTCTCAACACCCTACAGAAATGGCTCTCCAAGAACTCACAAACGATCTACAAACAGCTAAAACCAATGGACACGATTCTGTACTACTGGAACCCTCTGCTGCCTTTGACATACTGGACTACCCGCTCCACCTCAAAAAACTCCACTCTATTGGTCTCCGTGACTGTACTCTTCACTGTTTCTCTTCCTACCTATCACACCGCACCTTCAGTGTCAATTATAATCTCACTTCCTTCTCTCCTCTTCCTTTCTCCATTGGGATCCCCTGAGGTTCTGTTCTTGGACCTCTCCTATTCTCCATCTACACCTCCTCCCTGGGTCAGTTGAATGTCTCCCATGGCTTTCAATACCATTTCTACACTGACGACACCCAAATCTACCTCTACCCCTCAACACTCCATCAGCCTCCTCGTGCATCACTAATCTACGAACAGACATATCAGCCTGGATGCCAAACCACCTCCTCAAACTCAATCTATCCAAAACCGACCTCATGATATTTTGTCCCTGAGGTGCCCCTTCCCCTGACATCTCTGTCAAGATTGAAGGCACAACTATCAACCCGTCCCCGCATGCCAAGGTGCTAGGTGTTATCCTGGAATCTGAACTCTCCTTCAGGTCCCACATCCAATCAATGTCCAAAGCTTGCGCCTCAACCTCCGCAACATCTCCAAAATACGCCTCTAACCAATGACACCACAAAGCTCCTAGTCCACTCTCTGGTCGTCTCTTGCCTTGACTACTGAAACTCCCTTCTTATTGTGTTACTTTTACATAGGCTATCCCCTCTTCAGTCCATCATGAATGCTTCTGCCAGACTCACCCACCTTACCAGCCGTTCAGTGTCTGCTACCCCTCTCTACCAATCCATCCACTGACCTCCATTCAGTGTCCTCCACCCCTCTCTACCAATCCCTCCACTGACCTCCACTTAGTGTCCTTCACCCCTCTCTACCAATCCCTCCACTGACCTCCACTCAGTGTGCTTCACCCCTCTCTACCAATCCCTCCACTGACCTCCACTTAGTGTCCTTCACCCCTCTCTACCAATCCCTCCACTGACCTCCATTCAGTGTCCTCCACCCCTCTCTACCAATCCATCCACTGACCTCCATTCAGTGTCCTCCACCCCTCTCTACCAATCCCTCCACTGACCTCCACTTAGTGTCCTTCACCCCTCTCTACCAATCCCTCCACTGACCTCCATTCAGTGTCCTCTACCCCTCTCTACCAATCCCTCCACTGGCTTTCGCTCTCCCAGCAAATTCAATTTAAAGTACTAACAACAACTTACAAAGCCATCCACAGCTCGACCCCCAGCTGTATGACTACCTTAGTCTCAAAATACTCAATTGTTCTCTTTGTTCCTCCCAAGATCTCCTGCTCTTTTGTGTCCTTGTCACCTTCTCCCATGCTCACCTCCGAGTCTCTCCCATTCTACGGAATTCCCTACCCCAATCTGTCCTATTGTGTCCTACTCTGTCTACATGTAGACGACCCCTGAAAACCAGTCTCTTCAGACAAGCCTTTCGTGCCCCCACCTAATATCTGTATGTTATTTTATCTATCAGCTTTTTTTCAGCAGGAATGCGGGGAATGCAGTTCTGGAACCTCCAGTACTGGATGTATGTAATGGCAAGGGGTGCTGGGGTGTACTGGATGGTCTACTGATGCTTGCTGCTAGGGTTTGGTGGAGGTTTGTTGCTGGAGGAAATCTATTTTTGAGTGGAGGGTCTAATGTTTCTGGGGGGGTCATTTGTTGGTGAGAGGGATCTACCATTGAGGGAGGAGTCTGTTATTGGTGGCTGTTGAAGGTTTTATTGATGCTGGCTGTTGTTGTTGCCAGGTATTTTGTTCCTGGGGGATCTATTGTTACGGGGGGGATCTGTTGTTACAGGGGGATTTGTTGTTGCAATTGGATTCTATTGTTGCTGCAGGGGATCTATTTTACTTCTTTTTTTGTTATCATTAACAAATTCCAAATTGCTTAGTACAACAATATGATACTTGGTTCTGTATTCTCTAAAGTGGGCAGTACGGGGAGGTGGGTAGGAAGTGGAACCAAAGGGCAGTGTCATAACTAGAACCTTCGGGGGTCTCAGTGTAAGAAACCATGAAGGGCCCCCCTGACTCCTGGCCAGGGCCCTTCTCTTTTGTGACTCTGGTGGTTCTGCCACTGGTGTCAGTAGCTTTTTAATTTTTGTTCTTTTTAATTTATTATTATTAGACGGATTGGCAGGATGCACCTTTTCTCCTCTGCCTGGGCTTCAAAGTTCCTGCTCAATCAGCGGGAGGAACGGGAGGAGGAGCAGAAGCAGCAGCTATCTCTCCTCTCCTGGTCTGTGCGGCTGGGGGGGGGGACCTGAGTCAGACCTAGGTGAGGCTACCTCGGTCCGTTGATCTGGATTAATACCGCTTATTGAAATCCAGCTACAGAATGCAGCCATCTTTTCTTTTGTGGCTGCTTTGCTTTGTTCATGGAGGTAAAAGCAACAGGTTCCCCTTTAGTCCTCCCTTCCCAATACCACATACTTACCTTTTCTTCACTGGTGTGGTTGGTGGGGGGGGGGGCTGTCAGCACTAACTCTTTCGGCACAGACCTCTGCAGGCTGGAAGGCGGGCGGAAGAACACAGGGAGTGCAACCGAGGGAAGCTGGATAGGAGGAGCAGTGGGGATAGCTGGATACAGAAGAATCCATCTCTTCATGTTCCTCCTGCAGCTGCTGAATGCGTCCATCTCCTCTCCCACTCTTCCTCCTCCTCTCCTACAGGCATTCAGTGGCTGCAGGAGGAACATGGAGAGATTGGTTACTCTATATGCAGCCGCTCCTCCTATCCAGGTGTACAGGGAGCCACCTGAGCCTCCTGGAGCATGGGGCCGGATTGCAATTGTGACCCCTGTGACCCCTGTAGCTACACCCCTGCCAAGGGATGGTGCTTGGAGGTGGGTAGGAGCTGAGACAAGGGTGACTCAGAAGAGGGGAGTCCCTACACCTAGTTTCTGAGAACAAAAGCCTTGTCTGCTATAATGGACATTTAAGGGACCTTATTGCTAAAGAGCAGAGGGACCAGTTGTGATAATGTCCCTGGCCACAATGTATCATCTGAGAAATAAAAAATACAATACAAACAAATCTCTGATGCTTTCTTAACAGAACCTCAGTATCTCCAAAGACCCGGTAATGGCAGAGGTTATCCAAGCACTGTCACTTTTCTCAGCTGTCTATCAGACAATGTGAGCTCACCGGCTGTGTTGAGGTAAGAGGCTCTTCTTATGTAGACTGTGAATAGTACAGCTGGTGTAATCGCATTACCCTCCCCGGCTGCAGAGTGACACGTGAGCTGAGACATCGATGGCTTCTCACAATCAGGACTTCAGCTGGCGGCCAGAGAAGAGAATCACCCATCTGCCTTCGTTCTTTGAAACTTGTGAGATCATTGATCTGATAGGTAAAATCAATGGAAACCCAACTGGATGATGATTTAGCACGGGGCTTAAAATTTCAAGTCCTGAACTACTAGCCAGGCCTTAGAGTTACTCACCACCAACAAACAGAGACACCTGTACACACACAGACATGTACAGACACACGTACACACACACACATGTATACACACACAGGCATATACAGACACACATACACAGAAATACACACGCACAGACACGTAAATACATACACAGACACGTGTGCGTACATACAAACACACACAGACACATGTACACACACACACACATACAGACACATGTATACACACACAGGCACGTACAGACACATGTACATACATACACAGACACGTGTGCGTACATACAAACACACACAGACACATGTACACACACACATACAGACACATGTATACACACACAGGCACGTACAGACACACATTACACACACAGAAACATGTACACACACACACATACAGACATGTGTATACACACAGGCACGTACAGACACACATACACACAGATACATGTACATACACAGAAATACACACGCACAGACACATGTACATACATACACAGACACATGTACGTACATACAAACACACACACAGACACATGTACACACACATACAGACACATGTATACACACACAGGCACGTACAGACACATGTATACACACACAGAAACATGTACACACACACACATACAGACACATGTATACACACAGGCACGTACAGATACATGTACATACACAGAAATACACACGCACAGACACATGTACGTACATACAAACACACACGTACACACACATACATGTACATACACACAGAAACATGTACATGCATACACAGACACACAAACACACATATGTATACACACACACCCCTATAAAAAGTTGCAGTACTTCATTGTTCACTCACAGAGCCGGGTACTGCACTCTAGGGGGAGGCAGAAAGCACAGCACACACTCCTTCCTTTGCTTTCCCTGCGCTCAGCTATTGAGCATTCTGACGGCTCCCAGTGCCAATGACAGATTCGGCCTGAGCTCCGAGCCTGATCAGCAAGACGGCCCTGGGGAACACACTCGCCCCCACCATAATTTCCACTCGCCATTGGCGAGCAGGCTAGTGGAAATTTCAAGCCTTGATTTAGGCCTCATTCACATGGGCCGCATCCCTTTCGGCCTCTCTGGTGGATTGTCTTTTCAAAGGATGCTTGACAAACAGCTGGGAGGTGATAGATCACATCCTCACCACCTGTTTCAGTTCTGAAAAGCCATTGCGCCTCAACCACATCCCATGCGGCGGAGGCATGGCCTTAGTCACTCGAACGGCTCACATTTGGCAACAGTATTGTCTGCTGAATGCGACAGGGAAGGAATTGCGGCATGTGTACATCCTTGAATGGAT
>NW_028318850.1:962500-987500 GCF_062004578.1 Staurois parvus | reverse complement strand
TTCCGAACAGTTGTTTTGGCCACGCCTAATGTTTTTGCTATCTCTCTGATGGGTTTGTTTTGTTTTTTCAGCCTAATGATGGCTTCACTGATAGTGACAGCTCTTTGGATCTCATCTTGAGAGTTGACAGCAACAGATTCCAAATGCAAATAGCACACTTGAAATGAACTCTGGACCTTTTATCTGCTCATTGTAATTGTGATAATGAGGGAATAACACACACCTGGCTATGGAACAGCTGAGAAGCCAATTGTCCCATTACTTTTGGTCCCTTAAGAAGTTGGAGGCACATATGCAAACTGTGTAATTCCTACACCGTTCACCTGATTTGGATGTAAATACCCTCAAATTAAAGCTGACAGTCTGCAGTTAAAGCACATCTTGTTTGTTTCATTTCAAATCCATTGTGGTGGTGTATAGAGCCAAAAATATTAGAATTGTGTCGATGTCCCAATATTTATGGACCTGACTGTATGTATGTGTGTGTGTGTGTGTGTATATATATATATATATATATATATATTGAAATATATTGAATATGGCCAAAATTGTAGCATTTCAAATATATGTCAATATATTTGGGAAGAATATTTTTAAAATATATTTCAAATATATTTTTCTTCCATATGGGGATGCTGCAAGCAGGAGTTTTTACACGGCACCTCAAGCGCAACGCCTCAGTGTGAAAACATACATAGATATACATTCACATACAAAGGGAAGTAGTTTTCTTGTGAGCTTTTCAGGCTCTTTTTTTAAAGCAAAAATGCCTGAAAAACTCCTCTGTGTGCAAGCAGCCTAAAGCAGGTCACTTCCGGGTTCTTATTAGGGGAGATCCATTCGCTGGTCTCCCTTTCTTCTACCTGGCTCAGTAGTGGGAGTGGAGGGGGAGGGGTGGTAGTATGTACCAGGCGTGTGTGACCGTCAGCTCCATCTAGTGGATAGATATTGTATTTTTCTGACTGGGGTATTTCAGGAAAATACCCCTTATGGCCACTAAGTGGCACTGATGATCATAGGAATTACATCTATTATATCAATTACGGGGATTATTCATGACGGCTGTGTGAATGCTTGAGAGGTTTGAACTTTTTTTTTTTTATTCATAAAAAGACCCCCCGTGTCTAACCAGTATAAAGAAATGACAAGTTCCTAAAATCTGCCAGTCTTACAAGCAATCCTCTTGGCTGTACAACTATTTCCTTTCGTCTTTCTGAAATTACTCGCTGTTGTACATATGTTTTCCTTGCCGTTTGTGACAAGTGCGTCACCCGCGGTTTATTTTATATCCCGGAACAAGGACCTCAGTTTACACAGAGCCAGCGATCGGTTCATGTCTAAACACGGACCTCTCGATGTAAAGATCCGGGGCCGCTCGCAGTGTTGTCCTCGTTGTCATGAAGAGTAGTCAAATATCGTCTTCCATATAAATAAGGAGCCGCAGCCTCAGCACCGACCATCTGCCTGGCCCGCGGCTGATCGGAAGCGCTTTGTCAGATACCTTCGTAAAACCACAAATATCATTTCCTCCCTTATCTACTGTCAATAGGAGGATATTGAAATTAGCGGCGCGGTGACCCGCAGAGGACAATGAAGACTCCATCTTGCAGGCGTTTGTTTATTGGAACAGAGTCTGCTTTTATGGCGGCATCCAGCCGAGGTTTGTTTGGTTTGAGCTCATTGGATTGGGAAAGGCTGGAAGTTTATATATCCTCTTCCAAGAAATCCGCTGACTACAATGTTCCCGGCCGTCAGGTTGTGTTCTGGAAGTGATCTCCGCTCCATGACATTCGGAGAACCGCTGCCCGAGACAGAACTTCTCAACCTTGTTGTCATTCATGACTCCCTTTATAAGTAGGCAAAACCCCGACACAGCTGGATCTAATATGTACAGAATGTGAATGGTACTTATCAATGGGAGACCTGAGCCTGGGACCATGTGTACACCCGCCTTGATGAAATCAACTTCAGGTCAGAGCCCCCCTTCACATCAGAGGTCCCCCCCCTCACATCAGAGGTCCCCCCCTTCACAACCAAGGTCCTCCCCTTCACATCAGAGGTCCCCCCATCCCATCAAGGCCCCCCGCACACCAGAAGCCACCCTTCACATCAGAGGTCCCCCCATCCCATCAAGGCCACCCGCACACCAGAAGCCACCCTTCACATCAGAGGTCCCCCCATCCCATCAAGGCCCCCCGCACACCAGAAGCCACGCTTCACATCAGAGGTCCCCCCTTCACATCAGAGCCCCCCCATCCCATCAAGGCCCCCCCCACACCAGAAGCCACCCTGCACATCAGAGGTCCCCCCTTCACATCAGAGCCCCCCCCTCACACCAGAAGCCACCCTTCACATCAGAGGTCCCCCATCACATTGGAGTCACCCCTTCACATCAGAGGTCCCCCATCACATCAGAGCCCCTTCCTTCACTTCAGAGTCTCTCCTTCATGCCAGAGTTCACTTATCACATCAAAGTCCCCAGTGTACATCAAAGCCACCCATTTACTGGAATCCCTAATCATATCAGTCATCCCTTCACATTAGAGGTCCCCTTTCACATCAGAGCCCCCTTCTTTACCTCAGAATTTCCCATTAAGATCAATGTTCCCCCGTAAATTAGAGGTCTCCCTTTTACACAGAGTTCCCCCATCACATCATAGCCTTTCCTTTACATCAGAGCCCCCCCACCCCCATTACATCAGAGGTCCCCCTTTACATCAAAGTTCCCCCATAAAATCAAAATTCCCCATATACATTAGAGTCTCTCCAGCACCACAAGCTTCCCCTAACACATCAGAGCCCCCCCACACTACATCAGTGGTTCCCCTTCACATTGGAGTTCCTCCATCAAATCAAAATTCTCCATATACTTTAGAGTCCTCCCATCACCACAGAGTCCTCCCATCACAGAGTTGGAGGCCTCCCATCACAAATGAAAAGAATTTCGAAAGTGGTGTCATGTATTGTATTCGTATTGTCTTTTTGGACGACTACAGTACTGATTAAACAAAAATCGCACAATCTGGTATCGTACGAGAAAAAGTTTTGCGTTTGTCCCTTCGGATATTGTCGCATGAATCATCATGATCGGTTCTCGACAGTTGTCTACTAACGATTGATTATTGGACGATTGGTCTTCGTATGAAAATTTTCGTACAATTTTCTTATGTGTATGGACCATTCAGCAGTGGACAGGATAGATTTTTTTTTTCCAGTTGAGGAAATCGCCTTTAGCTACCTTTCAGATTGCAGCTGTCATCCCTATTATACGGGTCAGAAAATATAAAAAGATACCAGATTGGACAAGGACATATTTTTGGGAGTTTATTCATTTTGTTTTTCAATCACCGGTGTATGTGGGCTGCAATGACCGTGAATCAGCCGCCTTCAAAGCTTCCCTTTGTCCTGCACCTGGCCCGTCTAATTCTGCCTCCATCATTCAGAGACGAGACAACAAACTGATCCTTTATTCCGGCACTTTTTGTTCCTGTCACCTGCAGCGCGCACAAGTCTATCGGTCCTGTCCAGGACTCTGCAAACTGTCACTGAACTCAGCAGGTTTAAAGCAGCTGTAATCCTCAGACATGAAATATAAACAAAGCACATCCCTCTATAGTGTGTACTTGTCTCAGTCCAGAGCACTAAGGTTCCATGTACACGGGACACTTCTGAATGATAGAAACTGACTGCTGGAAAACGTAGGTTTAAAAACATCTGTTTAGCTGCGTTTGCATACTGTGTTTATGAGCGCTTTCGTTTAGAAGCGTTTTTAAAGATAACCTCAGGAGACCTTCCCAAATGCCCAGAATGCACTGAAAAACAGTAAAAGATTAACAATTTCAGACATTTTGAGAGAAATAGGGAGAGCAGAAGCAGAGAGAGCAGTATGTGTTGAGATTAGCTGTCTTTTTTTTCTTTTTTTGTGGTGTTTGGATGTGTTCCGGCTCATTTCTGTGCAGAAATTATTGCAGCCGTGTCTAACATATTTTCTTTCATGCGAAACCTCAAAGTATGGTGTACCGGGTCCGTTTGAGTACCGGGAAACCGCTTTGCATGCATTTTTCATGATGAAAGAAGGCTCTGGACAGCATCTGGAAATGGAAGAGTTACAAAAAATTTGCAAACGCTTATAAACGTGTTTAGCCGCGTTTACAAGTGCTTGAAACGCTGACAAAATCTACTGCCGAACGCAAGTTTTCTGCGTTCAAAAAAACGACAGTAAACTCAACTGCCTGTAAACGACTGCAAACAACGATCTCTACACGGACACATAGGAAAACATTAGGAAGAGTTCAGGGGCTGCTGAACAAAACGCTGAACAGCTCCTGAACGTGAGTTTATCAGCTGCAGTGTACATGAGCCCTAAGTGTCATTTCTGTCTGCTGCCTCCTTCCTCTGCTGTCAGCATGAGTCACTTCTTAGGAATCTGGAACAAAATTTCCTCAAATCTTTGCAGTGTGCAAAATCACCCAGAGGGGATTATTTTTCTCAGTAAAAGTGGGGTACCAATGTAAAGATATAACAGTAAAAAAAAACTAAAAATGGCACCTGTAGATAGGCCTATGTAATGCAAATTTAAAGTGGAGTTCCACCCAAAAGGGGAATTTCCGCTTTAATGCTTTGTCCCCCGCTTCCCATTAAGGATTGGAACCTTTGGGGAGCAGGGTTTGCAGCGAGTACCTGAATTTGACAGGTACCCACTCCCACTTCCACTGCGATCGCCTAGGCCACAGGTGTCAAACTGGCGGCCCTCCAGCTGCCAAAACTACAAGTCCCATGAGGCATTGCAAGATTAACAGTTACAAGCATGACTCCCAAAGACAGAGGCAGGATGGGATTTGTAGATTTGCGCGGTCATGCAACACTGTACCCGTATGAAATTTTTATAATTTTTTCCACACAAATTATTATTATTATACAAGATTTATATAGCGCCAATAGTTTGCTCAGCGCTTTACATTATAATGGGAGACAATACACGAGACAGTGCAGTAACAATACGATACAATACACGAGGGGTTCGAGGGCCCTGCTCCTTGGAGCTTACAATCTAGGAGGGAGGGGATAGTGGTACAGGAGGAGATAGCTGTGGGGGATGGAGTGGTGGGAAGAGTGGAGAAGTTCAGTAATTAGCTGAGGGTGGGGTAGGCTTCCCTGAAGAGATGGGTTTTCAGGGCGCACCTAAAGGTGATGAGAGTAGGTGACAGTCTCATGGATTGGGGTAGGGAGTTCCAGAGGATGGGGAAGCCCTGGAGAAGTCCTGGAGACAGGCATGGGAGGAGGAGACCAGGGAACTAGAGAGTAGGAGGTCTTGTGAGGAGCGGAGAGTATGTTTTGGGTGGTATTTGGATACCAGATCGGTGATGTAGTTTGGGGCAGTATTATGAACGGCTTTATATGTCAATGTTAGCATTTTGAATTTAAAGAAAGACAACAAGAAAGAAATAGTTACAGGAAAAAGACAGAGCAATGGTGATACATTACAGATATCCTGATGTTCTGAGGTCTGGGCTCCGGGAGGCACAAAGGACAAAGAGAACCGGTCTCCCTTGTAAAAGCTGTTTCATGCCCTTTCCAAAAGACCATCCCTAGACCCACCCAAGTAAATTCACACCTTTATCTTAACCTCCAATGAGTGGACTTCAGAGCAATGGTGGGTTTAGTTAAAAGAAAAACAGGAAATTCCAGTTGCTTTCCATCCCTCTCACCTCCATTCCAGGTAGCCCACCCTTCCAACAGGTTCCAGTCCATTTCTGTTCAAAGGGGGGGCTCTGTGATTTGTGAAAAACATTGGCCAACTGTAATTTATGCAGGCCATAGATGGGTCGAAAATCGGCCGAAAATTCGTCCGAAAGAATAAATGGGCCGATTTTCGGATCATTAGTGAGCGAAACGGCTACCATTTATTTTGTCATAACTGATTAGTAGTCGACTTCTTTGCTGTGTAAATAAATTAGATCTTTATTTTTGCACAGTTGTTTTTCCTTTGCTATGAACATTATTGGTCATAGCTGGATGAGGATTGGATACATTCATGTATAGACAAATGGTTGTAATCACCTTTTACATTTATTATCTGTATAGAACCAAGTAAATAAGTGTGGGAGCAAAACCACCAAAACAGAATTGATGAGGCACTGGTGATGCTGCACTGATAGGTGGCAATGATGGGTACTGATTGATGGCACTGATGAGGCGGCACTGGTGGGAATTGACATGGAGGCACTGATGATGCTGCACTGATATGCAGCACTGATGGGCACTGATAGGTGGCAATGATGGGTACTGATCGGTGGCACTGATGAGGCGGCACTGGTGGGAATTTATGAGGCACTGATGATGCTGTACTGATATATAGCACTGATGGGCACTGATAGGTGGCAATGATGGGTACAGATTGGTGGCACTGATAATGCTGCACTGATATGCAGCACTGATGGGCACTGATAGGTGGCAATGATGGATACTGATTGGTGGCACTGATGAGGCGGCACTGGTGGGAATTGATGAGGAGGCACTGATAATGCTGAACTGATATGCAGCACTGATGGGCACTGATAGGTGGCAATGATGGGTACTGATCGGTGGCACTGATAAGGCGGCACTGGTGGGAATTGATGAGGAGGCACTGATAATGCTGCACTGATATGCAGCACTGATGGGCACTGATAGGTGGCAATGATGGGTACTGATTGGTGGAACTGATGAGGCGGCACTGGTGGGAATTGATGAGGAGGCACTGATGATGCTGCACTGATATGCAGCAATGATGGACACTGATAGGTGGCAATGATGGGTACTGATCGGTGGAACTGATGAGGCGGCACTGGTGGGAATTGAGGCACTGATGATGCTGCACTGATATGCAGCACTGATGGGCACTGATAGGTGGCAATGATGGGTACTGATCGGTGGAACTGATGAGGCTGCACTGATGATGCTGCACTGATATGCAGCACTGATGGGCACTGATAGGTGGAAATGATGGGTACTGATCGGTGGCACTGATGAGGCGGCACTGGTGGGAATTGATGACGAGGCACTGATGATGCTGCACTGATATGCAGCACTGATGGGCATTGATAGGTGGAAATGATGGGTACTGATTGGTGGCACTGATGAGGCGGCACTGGCGGGAATTGATGAGGAGGCACTGGCGATGCTGCACTTATATGCAGCACTGATGGGCATTGATAGGTGGAAATGATGGGTGCTGATCGGTGGCACTGATGAAGTTGCACTGATATGCAACACTGATGGGTACTGATAGGTGGCACTTATGGACACTGACTGGCGGCACTGAGTGGCACTAATGGGTACTTATGGGCGGCATTACTGGGCACTGATGTGCACTCTTGGGCTGCACTGATATTGTCATTGGACACAGCGATCACAGACAGTGCTGGGTGCGCACTACTGGGGGCGCACGGGGCACGTTCTAGGAGGATGTCATATGAGGCTTTCCCAGAACCGGACAACCACGCTATAGCCGTCATTCACCTATAGCCCGGTTGTGAAATGGTTAAAAAAATTTTTCCCATAACAAAGTCACTTTAAAAATGCCCGAAAATTTCCCTTTTTTTTGTTTCAAATGAAGCCCCAGACTCTGGATAGTTCTGATCTGTACATCTTTTTTCTGCCCTATGAAGGAGACGTGTAGGTCGGGTTTTGGACGAAGGCGTGATGTCAGCCCTCTAATTAAAGCCTGCCTACGTGCCATGTGCAATGATTCCCTCGTTGGATCTCAACTACGTTCCGAGTTACAGCACAGCTCGCTCGCAATTTGCCTGCCGGGTGCGGGACATAAATTACACCTAATGATTAAATTGCTGACATTTCCAGATTAAGATCAAATTTCAGTTTATTAGGTGATATCTGGTGTTTTGCGCCCGCGGTCTCTGGTTGTTGCCTCCTCGCGTAGCGCACGACGCGTCACATTATTGCAGATGTCTAGGGAGGGATTCAACTGTCTGAAAAATGAAGAGCTTTAAAGTATTACTAAACCCCGGACCCTGCATTCACTATATCTGGTCTCCCCAGATCCAGAATTCACTATATCTGGTCTCCCCGGACCCTGCATTCACTATATCCGCTCTCCCCGGACCCTGCATTCACTATATCTGGTCTCCCCAGACCCGGAATTCACTATATCTGGTCTCCCCGGACCCTGCATTCACTATATCCGCTCTCCCCGGACCCCGCATTCACTATATCCGCTCTCCCCGGACCCCGCATTCACTGTATCCGCTCTCCCCGGACCCCGCATTCACTATATCCGCTCTCCCCGGACCCCGCATTCACTATATCCGCTCTCCCCGGACCCCGCATTCACTATATCCGCTCTCCCCGGACCCCGCATTCACTATATCAGCTCTCCCCGGACCCCGCATTCACTATATCAGCTCTCCCCGGACCCCGCATTCACTATATCCGCTCTCCCCGGACCCCGCATTCACTATATCCGCTCTCCCCGGACCCTGCATTCACTATATCCGCTCTCCCCGGACCCTGCATTCACTATATCCGCTCTGCCCGGACCCTGCATTCACTATATCCGCTCTCCCCGGACCCTGCATTCACTATATCCGGTCTCCCCGGACCCTGCATTCACTATATCTGCTCTCCCCGGACCCTGCATTCACTATATCCGCTCTCCCCGGACCCTGCATTCACTATATCCGCTCTCCCTGGACCCGGCATTCACTATATCCGCTCTCCCCAGACCTGGCATTCATTATATCTGGTCTCCCCGGACCCTGCATTCACTATATCCGCTCTCCCCGGACCCCGCATTCACTATATCCGCTCTCCCCGGACCCCGCATTCACTATATCTGGTCTCCCCAGACCCGGAATTCACTATATCTGGTCTCCCCGGACCCTGCATTCACTATATCCTGTCTCCCCGAACCCTGCATTCACTATATCCGGTCTCCCCGAACCCTGCATTCACTATATCCGCTCTCCCTGGACCCCGCATTCACTATATCTGGTCTCCCCAGACCCGGAATTCACTATATCCGGTCTCCCCGGACCCCGCATTCACTATATCCGCTCTCCCCGGACCCCGCATTCACTATATCCGCTCTCCCCGGACCCCGCATTCACTGTATCCGCTCTCCCCGGACCCCGCATTCACTATATCCGCTCTTCCCGGACCCCGCATTCACTATATCCGCTCTCCCCGGACCCCGCATTCACTATATCCGCTCTCCCCGGACCCCGCATTCACTATATCAGCTCTCCCCGGACCCCGCATTCACTATATCAGCTCTCCCCGGACCCTGCATTCACTATATCCGCTCTCCCCGGACCCCGCATTCACTATACCCGCTCTCCCCGGACCCTGCATTCACTATATCCGCTCTCCCCGGACCCTGCATTCACTATATCCGCTCTGCCCGGACCCGGCATTCACTATATCCGCTCTCCTAGGACCCTGCATTCACTATATCCGCTCTCCCCGGACCCGGCATTCACTATATCTGGTCTCCCTGGACCCCGCATTCACTATACCCGCTCTCCCTGGACCCGGCATTCACTATATCCGCTCTCCCCGGACCTGGCATTCACTATATCTGGTCTCCCCGGACCCTACATTCACTATATCTGGTCTCCCCGGACGCTGCATTCACTAAATCTGGTCTCCCCGGACGCTGCATTCACTATATCTGGTCTCCCCGGACCCTGCATTCATTATATCCACTCTCCCCGGACCCCGCATTCACTATATCTGGTCTTCCCGGACCGTACATTCAAATATATCCTCTCAGGGTCCGGGGAGAGCAGATATAGTGAATGCGGGGTACGGGGAGATCGGATATAGTGAATGTGGGGAGGGGAGAGTGGATATAGTGAATGCAGGGTCCAGGGAGAGTGGATATAGTGAATGCAGGGTTCTGGGAGACCGGATATAGTGAATGCCGGGTCTGGGGAGAGCGGATACAGTGAATGCGGGGTCCTGGGAGAGCGGATACAGTGCATGCGGGGTCCTGGGAGAGCGGATACAGTGAATGCGGGGTCCGGGGAGAGCGGATACAGTGAATGCGGGGTCCGGGGAGAGCGGATACAGTGAATGCGGGGTCCGGGGAGAGTGGATATAGTGAATGCGGGGTCCGGGGAGAGTGGATATAGTGAATGCGGGGTCCGGGGAGACCGGATATAGTGAATGCGGGGTCCGGGAAGACCGGATATAGTGAATGCCGGGTTCTGGGAGACCGGATATAGTGAATGCCGGGTCTGGGGAGAGCGGATACAGTGAATGCCGGGTCTGGGGAGAGCGGATACAGTGAATGCGGGGTCCGGGGAGAGCGGATACAGTGAATGCGGGGTCCGGGGAGACCGGATACAGTGAATGCGGGGTCCGGGGAGACCGGATATAGTGAATGCGGGGTCTGGGGAGACCGGATATAGTGAATGCGGGGTCCGGGGTTGAGGAAAACTTTAAGGAACGGTTTCCAGCTTGTTAGTGCTCAGCCATTTGTACGGTGCCCGTGTGGCAGACGGCGATGGATGGGATGAATGGCAGTGAGTGAAGAGTCCTGTGTAAACACAGACAGGATCTCGCTGTGCTCACCCATATCATTACCAGCAACAAAGGGCGTCCTGCCGACAGCGCCATTTCTACCTCTAATTCAAACAGCTCCGCTCATTTAATAAACATAAATTCACGGGAACAAAACGCTTCCTGCCTCGGACTTCACCTTGTTCATGCATTTCATCTATCAAAGAGAACAAAATGTGTGCGGGTGGAACTCCCAAGTGTAGCAATATATGTCATTCTATATGTTTGCATAACACGGGGAATATTTCATCGCTGACTAATATACGGCTCGCTGTCCTCCATTGAATGTGTTTGTACATGTTAAGGGGTTTTAGTTACAAGTGTCATTCGCATGCTTCTCCCATCTACAGTAAGAAATGTTTGCTTCCTTATAAAATGTAACATTTATTTATATTATTATTAAGGATTTATATTGCACCAACAATTTTGCACAACGCTTTATAAAACTAGGCGAATTATAATACTGTATATAAATATAATATATGTATGTTGTAGTAATGTATAATGAATGTTATAATCCAATGCAACAGGAGGGTTCAAAGGGTCGTGATTTTGAGAGCTTACACTCTAAAGTTGCCTAGGGGCTCCTTTACACTTGCTCCAACGCACATTAAAGAGCCTACTGCTTCAATATACTTTTTTTTTATGTGTTTTTGATGCTTTGGAGATTTTTTTTTTGAAGCTTTAATGAAGCAAATGCCCTGTGTGTGTTGATTTTCTGTTTGTTTTTTAAGAAGACCAGTAGAACCCCAGCTTAGTAGTACCCCCACGCAGCAGATCCTTAGCTCGTTAGTGCTCCTGTTTGGCAGATCCCCAGCTCATTGGTACCCCTGTTCAGCAGATCGGCAGCTCATTGGTACCTCTGTTCAGCAGATCCGCAGCTCATTGGTACACCTGTTCAGCAGATCCGCAGCTCATTGGTACACCTGTTCAGCTGATCCCCAGCTCATTGGTACCCCTGTATAGCAGATCCCAAGCTCATTGGTACCCCTGTTCAGCAGATCCCAAGCTCATTAGTACCCTCATTCAGCAGATCCCCAACTCATCGGTACCCTCGTTTAGCGATCCCCAGCTCATCGGTACCCCTGTTCAGCAGATCCCCAGCTCATAGGTACCCCTGTTCAGCAGATCCCCTGCTCATTAGTACCCTCCTTCAGCAGTTCCCCAGCACATAGGTACCCCTGTTCAGCAGATCCCCAACTCATTGGTACCCCTGTTCAGCAGATCCCCAGCTAATTGGTACCCCTGTTCAGCAGATCCCCAGCTCATAGGTACCCCTGTTCAGCAGATCCCCAGCTCATTAGTACCCTCCTTCAGCAGTTCCCCAGCACATAGGTACCCCTGTTCAGCAGATCCCCAACTCATTGGTACCCCTGTTCAGCAGATCCCCAGCTAATTGGTACCCCTGTTCAGCAGATCCCCAGCTCATTAGTACCCTCGTTCAACAGATCCCCAGCTTATTGGTATCTTCGTTGAGCAGATCCCCAGCTCATTGGTAGCCCTGTTCAGCAGATCTCCAGCATATTAGTATCCTCGTTCAGAAGATCCCCGGCTCATTAGTACCCTCATTCAGCAGATCCCCAGCTCATTGGTACCCCTTTCCAGCAGATACCCAGCTCATTGGTACCCATTTTCAGAAGATCATCCAGGGAACGTGTAAATGAAAAGGAAGGCTAACAGGAAATGGGAAGAATTTCAATCTGTCTGAAGAGCACCATTGGCACTGGACCGAAGAGGAAGCCAGGAGACAATGCTGGAACATGGAGAGGACAACTAGAAACTCAGAATTTTTTTAAAAGGAGGGAAAAAATTGCTTTTATATAAAAATTAATAACAATTATCCACTGATATAAGACCAACATGCTCCAACCTAATGCAATGCATCTATTATTTTGTTTGTTGACGGTTCCTGAAGAATGAACTGTCTGTGCTGCCCGTAGCAAACCAGACTCTGTCTTTCAAATCTTTTGTTCAGCATGCAATAATGAAAGGGAAAATCTGAATGGTTGCTATCACAAAAACAACTTTTTTTTTCTTTAAACCAGACAAATATGGTTATGAGACCCAATGCCCTGAAAAAAAAAAAAAGTGTCGGGTACGAGTCAAATGCCTCATTCCAGTTACTGTTTGTGAGGCATCATTTTGCTATATTTATGTGGGCGAGTGTCTTTAGTGTCATATTAGGCTATAATGGGCACTGCTGTCTTTGAAGATCCCTTGTGACGGAGATGGAATAAATAGCTGGTGTGTATCATGGCTAATTACAGAAGAACAATTCTGTCCTCGCACTCATTGATGTTGCACAGAGCGATCTGTCATTCCCTGGTGCCCAGAGTAAGGAGGCATGTTCCCCAGTGGTGTATTTAGCTTTCGTGATGCCCTAGGCAACATAAACATTGGCTACCCCCCCCCCACTGACATTGACCAACAACACCCCAGCCCCCCCTCCCCAACCGAAAGAGCCTTCCACTACCACCGGGCAACCCCCCCACCCCGACAAGAGATAAAACACTCACCTTCACAGCTCCGGACATCTCCGGGAACAAGAATCAGGCTCTGCATACACCATCAAGCAGCCTGCAACCTCTCTCAGATCCCACCTGGTCCCCATGCTGCGTTTGTCCCTTCTTCCATTCCTTCTTTCAGTGGACAGTGCTGCCTCCCTGAAAAATGTGGCTTCCCCCCCTGTAAAATGTCACCCTAGGCAAATGCCTTGTTTGCCTTGTCGTAAATACACTCCTGATGTTACCTACTGTAGCTGGACGTACCAGCTGGACTGTTGAGGTCACTGGATACAAATGGAGAAACAGAAAAAGGGCGCACCGACCTAGTGCATTATCGTTTCAAATAATTTATTAAAGAAACAAAAATAGGTATCATACTCACAATGGACATAATAACGCAGGCATGTCAAACTGAACAAGATGTATGATCCAAACAACATCTGAGTCCATACGATGGAACCCTGGATGACCAACTGGCTAACGCGTTTCGAGGACACAACCTCTTCCTCAGAGCCAACCAGTGTGAGGTCACACTGACTGCAGAGGAGATGACCGCTGTGTGATGAGACTAAGACAAAGTCCATACTAGAGAGTGAAGTGCTGGTGGAGAGCTTGACATCGGTGTAAACAATAGTTTACAGGCAGGTAGTGAGGGTAGCTCTCTGTAGAATGGGAACCCAACAAAGGACACTGCAGTAGTCATACTAAAAAAGTCTGTCAAGAGGTGAAAGTCTCAACTGAGTTTAAAGGTCTAGTTGGTTTTTATTTCCCAAAGTGAGTCCTCATGCACACGGGACGTTTATACAGCAGCTGTTTTTTGCTTTTTACATTCTTTTCTACAGCCAGTAAACCCCCCCCAGCATGTTATCCCATGTGTCCATACACACATAGACTGGAATCTACATTTTTTGGCTGGAAGAAAACCCAGGACTAGCAGGTTTCTAGAGGGGTTTTTTAGCTGTAAAAATGCTCTAACGCTGAAAAACGTGGCCAAACGTGGTAAATCGAGGCAAACCAGTGTTTGTGGACCTTTTTTTGGTCAAAAAAACCTCTACAAAATGCTAAAAACGCAAATGCAAGAAAATGCGGCAAAACACCAATAGAAAAATGCGGCAAAACTCACGTTTTTAACGTGACTTTACACAGGTAATGTTACCAGCATTATTAAAACGCCCCGTGTGCATGGAGATGTAAAGTCACAGGAGTCACCAAACCTCCTTCATCAGGGCTTGTAGATACAGCAGGACAGACTAGGTAACACAATGGACTAGGAGAAAATAGTTCAATAATAATAATCTCTTAAGATGTAGGAAGGCTCGTTCAGGGTGCCGATCAGAAGATCCATGCCAGGGAAGAAGCACAGAGTAATAAAAGAAGGCCAGGGCTTCCGTCACCTAGGAAAACTCAGGATACTGTGACTGTAACACCCACCTCTAGGCCCATATCAGGGAGTAGAAAATATCTTTGTGTCAGTGGGAGTAAACAGTGTCCCATCTTTGGTGTCAGTGGGAGGAATAGTACCCATCATTGGTGTCAGTGAGAGGAATAGTGCCCCATCATTGGTATCAGTGGGAGGAATACTGCCCCATCATTGGTGTCAGTGGGAGGAATAGTGCCCCATCATTGGTGTCAGTGGGAGGAATAATGCCCATCATTGGCGTCAGTGAGAGGAATAGTGCCCCATCATTGGTATCAGTGGGGGGAATAGTGCCCCATCATTGGTATCAGTGGGAGGAATAGTGCCCCATCATTGGTATCAGTGGGAGGAATAGTGCCCCATCATTGGCATCAGTGAGAGGAATAGTCCCCATCATTGGTGTCAGTGGGAGGAATAGTGCCCCATCATTGGTATCAGTGGGGGGAATAGTGCCCCATCATTTGTGTCAGTGGGAGGAATAGTGCCATCATTGGCGTTAGTGAGAGGAATAGTGCCCCATCATTGGTGTCAGTGAGAGGAATAGTGCCCCATCATTGGTGTCAGTGGGAGGAATAGTGCCCATCATTGGCGTTAGTGAGAGGAATAGTGCCCCATCATTGGTGTCAGTGAGAGGAATAGTGCCCCATCATTGGTGTCTGTGAGAGGAAAAGTGCCCATCATTGGTGTCAGTGAGAAGAATAGCGCCCATCATTGGTGTCAGTGAGAGGAATAGTGCCCCCTCTTTGTTGTCAGTGGGAGGAATAGTGCCCCATCATTGGTGTCAGTGAGAGGAATAGTGTCCCATCATTGGTACCAGTAGGAGGAATAGTGCCCCATCATTTGTGTCAGTGGGAGGAATAGTACCCCATCATTGGTGTCAGTGGGAGGAATAGTGCCCCATGATTGTTGTCAGTGAGAGGAATAGTGCCCCATTATTGGTGTCAGTGAGAGGAATAGTGCCCCATCATTGGTGTCAGTGAGAGGAATAGTGCCCCATCATTGGTGTCAGTGGGAGGAATACTGCCCCATCATTGGTGTCAGTGGGAGGAATAGTGCCCCATCATTGGTGTCAGTGGGAGGAATAGTGCCCCATCATTGGCGTCAGTGAGAGGAATAGTGCCCATCATTGGCGTCAGTGAGAGGAATAGTGCCCATCATTGGTGTCAGTGAGAGGAATAGTGCCCCCTCTTTGTTGTCAGTGGGAGGAATAGTGCCCCATCATTGGTGTCAGTGAGAGGAATAGTGTCCCATCATTGGTACCAGTAGGAGGAATAGTGCCCCATCATTGGTGTCAGTGGGAGGAATAGTACCCCATCATTGGTGTCAGTGGGAGGAATAGTGCCCCATCATTGGTGTCTGTGAGAGGAAAAGTGCCCATCATTGGTGTCAGTGAGAAGAATAGCGCCCATCATTGGTGTCAGTGAGAGGAATAGTGCCCCCTCTTTGTTGTCAGTGGGAGGAATAGTGCCCCATCATTGGTGTCAGTGAGAGGAATAGTGTCCCATCATTGGTACCAGTAGGAGGAATAGTGCCCCATCATTGGTGTCAGTGGGAGGAATAGTACCCCATCATTGGTGTCAGTGGGAGGAATAGTGCCCCATGATTGTTGTCAGTGAGAGGAATAGTGCCCCATTATTGGTGTCAGTGAGAGGAATAGTGCCCCATCATTGGTGTCAGTGAGAGGAATAGTGCCCCATCATTGGTGTCAGTGAGAGGAATAGTGCCCATCACTGGCGTCAGTCAGAAGAATAGTGCCCATCATTGGTGTCAGTAGGAGGAATAGTGCCCCATCATTGGTGTCAGTGAGAGTTATAGAGCCCATCATTGGTGCCAGTGAGAGGAATAGGGGGAATCAACTCAACAGGGACACAGACAGCTATGAAAACCTGTAAGAGGCTCTAATTATTTTCCACTCTAACTAAATAACATTTGTTATTATTATTATACAGGATTTATGGCGCCAACAGTTTGCTCAGCGCTTTACAATGTAACGGGAGACAATACAGCAACAATACAGTTCAATACAAGAGGGATAGGAGAGCCCTGATCCTGGGAGCTTACAATCTAAGAGCTTACAGTTTGTTGCTTTAATAACAGCAGAAGGTCAGGAAGTGTTGTTTTAACAGGTATATAGCACAGCAAGTGTGTTCAGTTCTTCATGTTGGCTGTTTATTATATGAATGCTGAAGAAAACCTGGTATTACAGAATATGATAGTCCTAGTCTGTCTCTTGTAGTCAGCTTTGTACTATGAAAGGTCCTCCCTGGCAAGAGGAGTTTCAGCACCTTTGTTGTAGGACAGCTCCTCCTGTTAGAACTTCTGGACAAATATATAATATATTATTATAATTGTTATTATTATTATTGTTATCATTATTATTATAATTATTAATAATAATAATACTCATTATTATTATTATTATTATTATTATTATTAATAACAATAATAATTATACTAATAATAATAATATAACAATATATATAATATAATATAATATTAGATCTTCTTTATGCAAATCTGTGATTTGTCCATGGAGGGCAAAGCAACAGGTTTACATAGGGGAAGATTTACTAAAACGGAAGCACTCAGAATCTGGTGCATGGCAGCCAATCAGCTTCTAACTTCAGCTTGTTCCATTAAGTTTTGGCGATAAAACCTGGAAGCTGATTGGTTTCTATCCAGAGTTGAACCACATTTTGCACTCTCCAGTTTCAGTAAATAACCCCCTTAGTGTCCCTGTACAGTCAAACCGTAGAAGAGCTATCTCCTGAAATACATCTCACCAGATACATACAGAGAGGAGTCACAATCCCCAGAGGAACAATTTGCTCCTCTCCCCCCTTCAATCAAACTGTAAAGTAAAAATACAGACCGAAAATTAGTTTATTTATTTCAGTTATTTATATTGCACCATCAATGTACTCCGGGCTTTACATATATATTGTACATTCACATCAGTCCCTAACCCTCAAGGGGTGGACTGACAACTCATGGGGCCCCCAGGGCAATAGTGGATCATGGGTACCTTTGTGTCCTCACCCACACTCAAACCACACCCAAAAAAGCCTATGAAACGTACCAGAGGCATCTCATGGGGCCCTCTACTGACCCCGGGCCCTTGGGCACTGCCCATGTGCCCAAATGGTCAGTCCACCCCTGGGGGCATTCATTCATACACACACATGCTATTAGCAAATTGTTCAAAATTCAGTTTGACGCAAATTTTTCAAATCCAAGAAAAATTCAACTATCCCAAATTTTAATTTGCACAGAGTTCAATTGAAGATGGGCCTTTGATTGTCACGTGTGGCCCTTCGGAACCCTGGGTGTGTATGGTGGTTATTTGAGTTACAACAGAGGAAAAAAAAGGTTCACCTAACTCTGTACCTCCATATTGCAAAAAGCAGCAAGAAGGTAGATATGTATTTCTAGGGTGAAGTTTATAAAAGATGTTTCAGAAAACACAGTCAGGTGGCCAGTGCACCTGTGAATGGCAGTAAGTTGAGCTGTCATTCAACAGATCAGCGCACAGACACGATGGACAGAGCCAATCAGAGCGGCTCTGTCCTTTATGATGGCTGTAACCCAATTACAGCTATCACAATTGTAAACACTGTAGCGTTTACAAATATTCAGCCCATTCACAACAGAGGAAGCTCCACCTCCTCCATCCTGAATAGGCAGAGCCAATCAGAGCGGCTCTGTCCTTTATGATGGCTGTAACCCAATTACAGCTATCACAATTGTAAACACTATAGCGTTTACAAATGTTCAACTCATTCACAACAGAGGAAGCTCCACTTCCTCCATCATGAATAGGCCAAATGTACAGCAGGAAAGAGGATCAGCAGATCAAAAGTGAAGGTGGGGGGATCTTAAAGTGCAACTGACCAAATGATTATGGGATTATTTTTTTTAAAGGTGGTGGAGGATTTAAAGAGCCACTGAGCACTAGTAATCGTGGGATTGTTTTTTTTTTTTTTAAAGGTGGTGGAGGTGGAGGGGTGTAAAGTGCAAATGATCACCAATGGGAGATCATTTTTAAATGTAAAAAAAAATTAAAGGTACTGTAAATGTAAGCAACCCCACATTTTTGGTCTTTTTTCTTTTATACGTGTGTGTGTATATATATACATATATATATATATATATATATATATATATATATATATATATGTATGTGTACATATATATTTGTTAGCAACTATTTTTATATATATATATATATACACATATAAAAGATAAAAGAAAAAAAGACCAAAAATGTGGGGTTGCTTACATTTACAGTAATATATATATATATAAAACAGTTGCTAACAAATACACTTATCACAATAACCATCTTTTCACTGCTGTGACCTAGCCAGTGTTTACAGCTTGTGGTGTTCCTGAAGTCTATTAAAAAGCTACCTATGCCTTAGATCCAGCCTATCTCCAGTTACTATGTACAGTATATGCCCAATATTCTCAATGGCCAAACCCCATCTTTGAGCTCCACTCCATTCACTAGGCTGAGATAATGTCATCAGTCTGCTGCAGACAAGAGGAAGCATTTCCTTAGTCTCCTCTCCCCCAATGATCAGACTGTAGACTTGTAAATTTGTAGCAGCGGGGGATGACCTGAACTGGACATGACCCCAGGTTTGACGTGATTATGTTGGCATCTCAGTCCGGGAAATAGATGGTGATCCTGGAAGATGCCTGAACAAAGATGGCTCCATCCTTCTGGAGAGAAAAGATACAAGCATTGTCAGGGGGAAGTACCGTGATGTCTGAGCGGTTTTAAATAACTTGTTTTAACACACATTACTTAGCCTGCTGCACTTACTAATGAAACATAATTCTGATACTAGGTCAACTTTAAACTTTAGTAACCATCCTGGGTTGACTCACCGTTGGGTCATTAGATAATCAGCGCTGCCTCTCTGAGAGTGAGAGGAATCTTAAGCAGAGTGCAAATAAGTACTCAGCAGATTTGGTATTAGACCTTTGTAATCCTGTCTGTAAAGGGATTTCTTATCTCACTTCTCTTACTCTGATTTCCCCGGCTCAGTGGATGTTGATGAGAATTTCTCGGCCTGAAAAAAGAACGTGTAATAAGACCATGGACTTAGTCTAGCCAATTCTCATTTTCTAGGCTCAGAACGTGACCTTCAGGGGATAGAAGTCTTGTGTTCTCTTTATCCCCCAATTAATCTTGTTTAATGTTCTGATATTGGCTTTCCTAGAGTGCGGGGGAGTACATGGATGCCTTGGTAAAACCAGAAGATACAGGGCAATGGGTAGTGGTCAGCTGATTGGTATGAATAGAAGGTAAATTCTCCAGTTGCAAATGTTTTAATTCCCCTAATATTTGCATAAAAATTAGCCCAAACATACAATTCAGATGGCTGTTTCCGGGATGTCTCATTGTGTGATTGTTTGACGCATGTGGAGGAATGTAGGCAAATAAAAAAATGATGATTCTGCAATCTTCCGGCTGTGATTATCACTAATAAAAAGATGGACCACTTTCCACCACTACACCAACATAGATGAACCCACTCTCCACCACTTCACTGACATTCATGATCCTACTCTCACCCACTACACCAATGGGCATGGCCCCACTCTCCAACACTACATCAACATACATGGCCCTAGTCTCCACCACTACCCCAACATAGAAGACCCCACTCTTCGCCACTTCACTGACATTCATGATCCTACTCTCACCCACTGCACCAATGGGCATGGTCCCACTTTCTACCACTACATCAACATACATGGCCCCACTCTCCACCACTACCCCAACATAGACGACCCCACTCTTCACCACTTCACTTACATTCATAATCCTACTCTCTCCCCACTGCACCAAAGGGCATGGCCCCACTTACCACCACTACATCAACATACATGGTCCCACTTTCAACCACTGCACCAACATACATGGCCCCACTTTCCACCACTGCACTGATATATATGAACACTCTCTCCACCACTGCACCATCATGGGTGACCCTACTCTCCACTACTGCACCAACATACATGGCCCCACTCTCCACCACTACATCAACATACATGGCCCCACTCTCCACCTCCATACCAATGGGCATGGCCTCACTTTCCATCACTACTTCATCATACATGGACCCACTCTCCACCACTACATCAACATACATGGCACCACTCTCCACCACTACATCAACGTACATGGTCCCACTGCGCCACCACACATGAACCCACTCTCCACCACTGTGTCACCATACATGACCCCACTCTCCACCATTGCATCACCATGCATGACCTCACTGTCCACCACTGCACCACCATGCATGACCCCACTCTCCACCACACATGACCCCACTTTCCCCCACTGCATCACCATACATGACCCCACTCTCCACCACTGCGTCACCATGCATGACCTCACTGTCCACCACTGCACCACCATGCATGACCCCACTCTCCACCACACATGACCCCACTCTCCACCACTGCGTCACCATACATGATCCCACTCTCCACCACTGCGTCACCATGCATGACCTCACTGTCCACCACTGCACCACTATGCATGACCCCACTCTCCACCACACATGACCCCACTTTCCCCCACTGCATCACCATACACGACCCCACTCTGCACCACTGCGTCACCATACATGACCCCACTCTCCACCACTGCACTGGTTTATTCTTTAAATCTCTTTAAGTTAGGGAACTACACAGAAGCTCATCTCTTGCAACCATTCAAATTTATAATTTATAACTAAGCATGTAGCGAACTTTCACCACCAGCTAAATGAAGGACTTAACTGAACTCACTCTGCATTGTGTAAACATATTGCCTGTATTCGGCTTTATACATTTCCTCGTTGGGACAATAACGTTCTGACGTTTGTTTGACCAAGTGCAGTCAGTACAGCACACTCATACAGTGTGCACTATGTTTAGCCACTTGACTTTATACTTGGAGACAAAAGCCTTGAACAATGTAAACTGTTTCACGCAGTTGCTGCTTCACGAAACACACAAAAACACAGCAGCGTTTCCTGATCTTATGTGTTCATCGTCATATATCAGGGATGTGACGCAGATTTGTGCTGGTTAGGAGGAATTTCACTGGTTTGCGGAAACTATTCTGTTTTATAGTTTTTAAGTGATAATATTTCAATGCAATTATTATGAGAAATATTAGTCCAAACGATCCTTAAAGTAGAACTAAAGGCAAAACATTTTTGGTTACAGTAAAGGAAGGTTATAAGCCAAGTCATTTTTTTCTTTCGCCATCTGTGTCCTATTGGGGAGATTTTCCTTCACTTCCTGTTCCATAGCAAAAGTAGAAAGCAAGAGGAAATCCCTCCAAAGAAAGGGAATTTCTGGTTGTCACCAGGGTCACCATAACTAGTCTCCCCATTGCAAGACATCTTACATAACTGGAGATAAAACTCAATAGTACACTGTAATTCATGGCAACCGAGGCTTTGGGGTTGGCACTGGTGGGCTTAATTACCCTTACAACTTTTTGAGGACTGTGATGGTGAAAATGTCCAATGGTAGTTTGTCTCTGTCATGATGAAGATGTCAGTTGGATTCTTCAATCACAAAGTCATGCTATATTACAAAGACATTGCAGCAGGACGTGACACCATCAGCTGGTTTTGTGATGGCTGTAGTAGCTATGCGAGACTGAGATCATGTTATCGGGAATATTGCACTATTAAAATCCTGGGGAATATAAACAATCGCTGTATTTTCTAGCAATTTTAAAAGGAAATCCCAGGAACGGAGAGGGGGGAGCTAGGTCTGTCTTCTCTCTCACCTCCTGGGCTATCGGGAAGTCCCGGCCACCTATAGCAGCTGAGAGCCACTGGTGTGCTGGCACATGCTTGCAGAGGACATATGTGGGTGGGGTAATCTAGACAACTCTGCCTGTACAGTTCAGTGTCTGGGGCCATACTACCTGCTTCCACAGCACCAACGTGCAAGACTCCACTCTCTGCCACTATGCCAGTCTGCAAGGCTCCACTCTCTGTCACCACACCAACAAGCATAACGCCACTCTCCACCAATGAACCAGCATGTACAACCACCCTCTGCTCCACTACACCAACATGCATGACCCCAGCTTCCATCACTATGCCAACAAGCATGACCATTCTTTACCACTGCTCCGCCATACAGTATATGACCTCACTCTTCACCATTACACCAACATACATGGCCCCACTCTCCACCACTACACCAACATACATGGCCCCGCTCTTCACCATTGCACCATCAGGCATGACCTCACTCTTCACCATTGCACCAACTTGCACGACCCCACTTTCCATCACTGCACCAACATGCATAACCACTCTCTACCACTGCATCGACATGCATGACCTCACTCTTTACCATTGCACCAACATGCATGACCCCACTTTCCATCACTGCACCACTATACACAACCCCACTCTTCACCACTGCAACAACATACATGACCCCACTCTCCACGACTACACCAACATACTGTACATGACTCCACTCTTTGCCATTGCACCAATGTTCATGACCCCACTCTCCACCACTACACCAACAAACATGACCCCACTCTCCACCACTACACCAACATACATGACCCCACTCTTCACCACTACGCCAACATGCATGATCCCACTTTCCATCACTGCATCAATATATATGATCCCACTCTCCACCACTGCACCAACAAGCATGATCCAACTTCACCACTGCCCTGCCATACATGACCCCACTCTCCACCACTGCATCAATGCACCAACCTACTTGCTGCCATTTCATCAATGCACACTTCTTCACTCTATGCCATTGCATGGCCATTTCCATATTCATCCCACTCAAGTAACAGGCACACTTTTGCTAGATTTAAAAAATAAAACAGAAACCCAGACTTCTGTAATATAAGGTTTTGCTCAGTGATCCTCTATACCCTCCTACTCTATATCCTCTATACCCTCCTAGTCTATATCCTCTGTACCCTCCTACTCTATATCCTCTGTACCCTCCTACTCTATATCCTCTGTACCCTCCTACTCTATATCCTCTATACCCTCCTACTCTATATCCTCTGTACCCTCCTACTCTATATCCTCTGTACCCTCCTACTCTATATCCTCTATACCCTCCTACTCTATATCCTCTGTACCCTCCTACTCTATATCCTCTGTACCCTCCTACTCTATATCCTCTGTACCCTCCTACTCTATATCCTCTGTACCCTCCTACTCTATATCCTCTGTACCCTCCTACTCTATATCTTCTGTACCCTCCTACTCTATATCCTCTGTACCCTCCTACTCTATATCCTCTGTACCCTCCTACTCTATATCCTCTATACCCTCCTACTCTATATCCTCTGTACCCTCCTACTCTATATCCTCTGTACCCTCCTACTCTATATCCTCTATACCCTCCTACTCTATATCCTCTGTACCCTCCTACTCTATATCCTCTGTACCCTCCTACTCTATATCCTCTGTACCCTCCTACTCTATATCCTTTTTACCCTGTAAAACACAGTATTGTGTTTTTCTGCATTAAAATTTTAAAGAATTTTATTTTTTGTGTTTGAAATAGCGCTGAATACATACTGTGTGACATACAAAATTGCAACACCCACCAATTTATTCTCTGGGGCATCTGCTTTATAGAAACTATATATTTGGGGCTTCTGAGAAATTTTCTAGTAAAAAAAAAAGATTGTTACATGTAAACAAAAAGTGTTGGAAAAGGCTTGGCCTTATAGGTAGAAGAAAGAATCCAGCAACAAGGTCACCATAGCTGGGTCAGCCGCCTTGTCATTCCGCCATGTAACCTTTACGGGGCCTGTCATGCTCTTTCCATTAGGAAACCTGTAGGCAGACGTTCCATTCTGCACCTTTTATTCTGCTGGTAGAGATCTTCTGAAGGGAGTTTCAGCACCTCTGATGGCGGAAAGCTCCATGAATGGTGTCTGTCATCTGGACAGCTGCTGCTTTCAGAGTCTCAGAAATAAGGTGGAGGATTCCTGGGTTGGGGGATTATCTGATCTGCGTTATAGAAATAAAAAGTCCCAGTGATGACATTCTGATCATCTGTGAGCTGGTCTGTCCAACAATGGCCTGAAAATGTCAGAAAAATGGAGCCAACATAAGATATGACCAGGGATCATTAGAACATGGATTAATGAGACCCCCTGGGGAAGGGGGGGGGGGATAGATAGATAGATAGATAGATTCATCTCCAATTGGATCCGACACTCGGGGACATCTACTATATCTATCTATCTATCTATCTATCCATCCATCCACTATCTATCTATCTATCTATCTATCTATCTATCTATCTATCTATCTATCCACCCATCCACTATCTATCTATCTATCTATCTATCTATCTATCTATCTATCTATCTATTATCTATCTATCTATCTATCTATCTATCTATCTATCCACTATCTATCTATCTATCTATCTATCCACTATCTATCTATCTATCTATCTATCTATCTATCTATCTATCCATCCA